>NC_029777.3:7118135-7202683 GCF_000817695.3 Arachis duranensis | reverse complement strand
CATAATTATTGTTATGATTATATTTTGTTATTATAAAATACGATTAATCTTTAAAATATCTAATTTATAAATTAAAATACTAAAATAATAATTTAAATAATAACATATAATTTAAAATTTTATTTTTTTAAGTTTTATATTTTAGAAAAAAATAAATGATTTTTTCTTTGACAATACAACTGAAATTTCTCTTTCTTATATATTACTAAACAATTATTTAAAAATTCACTTCTCAATATAATTAGAAGTCGATTCTTATATATTGATATTTATAGTTAGGACTCAATATAATTAGAAGTCGATTCTTATATATTGATATTTATAGTTAGGAAAGTTCTTTCAATTAATGCAGTTGCTACAAAAAAATTAAAACTAATTTTAAAAGAAGATAAATAATATTTTTTCAGTCGATTTCTAAGAAAAAACACTAACCTAATTTAAAATTGAGAATTGATTATTTTGACAAATATCTAATATAAAGTTTTTAAATTGACTATTAAGTACTGAAAATTGAATAAAAAATTATTGTGTGGTCAAATTTAATCATTTAATCGGAGCAAATAAATATTATTATCATGTGCTATTAAAAAAAAATTTCAAATTATAGTGGGGACGTTTGCTCCTACAGGTGTATGCTTAGAATTGTCTCTGTATTTATGCATATAACATCCAAATCTTTTTGTTAATCAAGTTTAATTAAGTTGGCCTAATATAACAAAAATTAGTTATAATTAGTATTATTCTAAGTCTTATTGTTTAACTTAATTGGATTTGGTTCATAAAAAAAAAACTTGAATATATAATATTACTCTAAATATAAATTGTACGTATCTTATCTTCTTTTAGTAAAATTTTTATTATTTATTTTAAAATAAAAAAATTATAAAATTATTTTGAATCAATATATCTACCATCATTATAAATTACTTAATTATGCATTGAATTCTGATTCATAAAATACTATCAACTATATCTTCTCATATAAATTAAAATCCATTGCATTGTCAACAATTTGATTAAAAAGCTGAGCAACACAAATAATTTGATTAAAAAGCTCAACATGCTATTACGATTATAATTTAATCTCTTAATTTTTCTACCAATATTCCTAGTTAACAAATCTGGAAAAACTTCTAAATAGTAATACAAGTTGAAAATCAAACTATATTGGATAGCACCAATAATTCTAATGTCTCAACTAAATTCCTAAATTTGACCTTAAAAACATAACACAACACAACAATTAAACCTAAAAAGTGAACATCCAATCTAATTCGTGACAATTATTTCGAAGGGATTATGAAGTTTTTAATAAAAAAATATTTTTTTCGATTTCTAATCTTTGTTTTTAAGTTTTATGGGACTAATTAATTTTTGTATTTAAAAAAAATATTAATTTTTTTATACAAAAATTAATCAGTCACATTAAAATAAAAATCATAAATTAAAAAAGATATTTTTTTTTAAAATTTCGTTATCTTTCGATATAATTATTAAAGTCTATTTAGGATTTTTCTCAAAACCTAAAAATTTGAGTAAGCAATTTCATGATAGTAAAAAACTCAGCATCGCTATGAAAGAGTAACCTTAAGACTGAGAGCAATGTACGGGAGCCTCATAATAATAAGTCTATAAATAAAGGCTAAAATCAAATTAGGAAACGCAAATAAAAAACATATCATCTAAGTAAAGCACAAACTTTATTATTGGAACTTGTTGATTTCCTTGACTTCAGAATTTAAATTTTATATTTTATTTCAATAAACAACAACTTTTTTAACTCTGACTAATAAAAATATAATCAAAATCTTAGGATAAGAAGAACCAAAATAAATCAACTTATTAATATATTGATAAGTTATTAATTTAAAAAACTCACATTTGATGAGAAGAAGAAAATGAAACGTACTCAGAAGAGGATAGTGAATGGCACTGCACGGAGAAGAGAAGAAATTGAGGAGAGAGGAGAGTGAACAACATTGAGAAAAGGAGAGCATTACAAAAAAAAAGTTAAATACCGTCAAATTTACTGTCAGATTTAGCGTCGTAAAATAGTAGCAAATTTACTGACAGATTTTGACTTTGCTTTCTGCTCGTGTGTCACTGCGTTTCTCTCCACCTCTCCTCCGTCTCTGTAGGTGATTGTTGTTGTTGTTCGTCCCTCGTCGGCTGTGCCTCTGTAGTTTTGCTACCTGCATGCTGCCATGCATCGTCCACCTTCTGGAATCATTTTTGTCTATGCAACAACAATTAACTATTTTAATTTTTTTCAGTTATTCTAATATTTTATATGCTATATTAATTTTAAGTAGTTGATTCATTGATGTTATTGCTGTTAATTTTATTGTTGATTGGTTTATGATGTTATTAAAATATGGCAGTGATTGAAATATTAAATTGGTTTATGAATTTGTTTATGAATATGAATATGCAGTGGTTTTGCTGATTATGAAAATGATGAGGTTTTGTTGATTGTTGAATTGGTGCATATAAATTCATAATGTAAAGAAAAAATTGACATTATTTCAATTATCTAATGAAATTTTTCTTATTTTAAAAATGTGATATTTTAGAAAGAAATATTATTTTGAATGTATATTATTATATGTGTTATGTACATTATTGAGCTTCTTGTAGATTGTTTTATTATTTTTAACTCGTAAATATTTTGAAATCATCTTTGGTATGCTAATTGAATTGAGTTTGAACTTTGAAAAGTGTTTCGATTATTGAACTGAATTGCTAAATATTGTTGCTAGAGTTGTTTGAAATTGTCTAAATTATGGTGATTCACTGTGTTACGGTTGGTTTTGCTCTTTTTTGTAGACATGACGATGGGTAGAGGCCTGGCATCAGGCTACTAGTTGTGGTCGTAATCTTGGTCGGGATAGAGGGAGAGTTTCTTTCGGTACCCTCGAAAATTCTGAATTCTCTTTCTCTACTCTGACTACCCCGGTAACATCACAGGTTACGGATTTAGCGGAACAACCGTTCATCATGGTACCTAACCGCAACTACGTCCCTCTGTCTACGGTGATGACGCCGCCTCCAACGACGGAAGCCACGACCCCGAAATCCTCTCACAAAAGTGAGGCAGCTGATGTCTCTCTACCACCTCTCATTGTACGGTTGACGATTTAGCTTGATGGCGGCACAGAGTAGGTATCACTTTAAATCTTCTATATTTTCTGATGATTGAATTGTTGAAAGTGTCTGATTATTGATTCTAGTTTAATGGATTTAGGGCTATAGATTTGAATGGCTAAAAGTATTTCTATATTTTTTGATTATTGAATTGTTAAAAGTGTCTAATTATTGATTCTAGTTTAGTGGACTTAGGGTTGTAGTCATTCTATATTTTCTGATTATTGAATTGCTGAAAGTGTCTGAATATTGATTCTAGTTTAGTAGATTTAGGACTGTAGGTTTGAATGACTGAAAGTATTTCATGTTTCCTAATTATTGAATTGTTGAAAGTGTCTGATTGTTGATTATTGTTTAGTGAATTTAGGACTACAGGTTTATTGAATTGCTGAAAGTGTCTGATTATTGATTCTAGTTTAGTGGATTTAAGGCTATAGGTTTAAATGGCTGAAAGTATTTCATGTTTCTGATATTGAATTGCCGAAAGTGTATGTTGTTCATTGATTGTGGTGCATTCTAGTTATAAATGAAACTCTGCTAAAATTTCTATAACGTATGTACTCAGGAGATAAACAACGTAATCAAACTGATGTACGACCACCTCTGACCCAACTACAAAAAAATTCCCTATGAGACCAAATAGCGGTGATTTCAGAATTGGGTGGTAATTAATTTTTTTTAGTTTCAATTTTTTTTGCTAGTTTATATCTTGTATTTTGATTAACTAATTCTAAAGCTTCTTTGTAAAGCCACACTTTATATGGGACGCATTTCACGATGCCCTCATTAGAAAAATATACAACTATCGAATGGGTCGACGGCTGCAGCAGATGCTAAAGGATGTTCGTGAGGGGCGAGACCACCTGATGACCTGGCTCTGACTAAAAATAAAAGAAGGTTCTATTAGTTCATTGGGAGACTGATGAAGTGTTTAGGCATCGATGTCTCACCAACAGAGCTAACAGGACATCGGCCAGGTTGTCCAAGTATAGATACTGTTCAACGACCTTCATGAAGACTAAGGTCATACTGGTATGTAGTGTCTTTAATTTCTATATTAACTTAGTTATATTCTTTTACATATCAATACTAGGCTTTCTAATTATATTTTTTCAATGCAACATGTGTAATTGAAGTCGTTGGATCCCGAGACGACATTGGCGGATATGTTCAAGTACGCCCACACGTTGAAGGAGAACAAAGTGAGATTTGCTGATCAGCAGTCTCAGGATCATTATGTGAGTAAACATACACATGATCTTTTGATATAAAATTAGAGATTAACTGTATAGTTGTCGTACTAATCACAATAACATGGTTTTACACAGGAGTCCTACACGCAAAGACTAAAGGTTGCGACTTAGCAATCTCAACAAAGTGGGGAGGACGGCAATGATGGATCTGCTACTTTAGTCGTCGATTCCGATGCGGTTTGGCATGAGACCGCCTCAGCGTTGTATAAGAACTGCATATACGAGTTGGGGTCATTCTTCGCCAGCAGCCTCCGCACCTCCATGTTGAGGTCATCGTTTGTCTTTGCCACCAGTCGAGCCGTCGAGCCCAAGGAAGGCATGGATTTGAGGCTGCAGGTGCAGGAGCTCACCCGCAACCTTCACCAATAGGCTCAGGAGCTGAATGATTATCGAAAGAGGTATCAGGAGATCCTCACACGCGTGACGGATATGGATGACTTCAGACTGGAGTGGAGGGAGCAGCTGAAGCGGCTTCAGCGAATGGAGGCTCAGATGGAGGTGTACTAAGTTCAGATGCGCGTCACTGGCATCATCCCTACTGGTGGCACACAGATATCACCGCCTTCTACACCACCTCATTAGGGCCACAGGAACGACGACGATGAAGACGACGAGGACTACCTGAATCTTTAATTATTAGTGTTTCATTTTATTGTTTTATTATTTGATTTACTTGACTTTTAATTTATTTGAAATTTTATTATTTATTTTAAATAATAGATTTTTTATTTATAAATTGACCATTAATTATGTGAAAAATAAATTAAAATAAAAGAATAAACATGACCATTTATTTCATAATTTTTCTTTTAAAAAAATTGGCATTACCGTCGGATTTATCTAGAAAATAATCCAACGGTAATAGTGCAGGAAACAACATATTGTGATGCCAACATTATCGTCAAAAAATTCTGTCAGTAACTAAATATTTTTTCGAACAGATAATCCATCATAGAAGCTGACAGTAATTACGGTTGGATGAAAAAATTTCGATGGTAAATATTTACCAGCGAGATTTATACCATTTAATTTTTTCTGACAGTAACTTGTTTACCGTCGGATTTTGTTCATTTTTTCGATAAAAAATCCGAAAGTACTCAGCGCTTTTTTTGTAGTAGAGTGAACGGCGCTGCACAAAGAAGAGAAGAAATTGAGGAGTAGTGATGCGATGGAAGAAACTGAGTTGGCTGAGTTGTTGTTTTGTTTAGTATTGTTCGCTGCTGTACAATGTGTATATATATTGTATTTTACCATATAACAATATACTAATTGATGTGAAATGACTGATTTTGATATACAAATAGCATTTTTAATTATGATATTTTGAAAATAAATAAAATTATTATTCAAACAAAAATTATTATGCACATTTTTATTTAAGAAATTAAAAAAAATATTTTTTTCATATTTTTGTATATTATTCCGTATAAAGTATAAATACATATAACAGTTTCTTAAAAAATAATGTGTTGAATTTAAAATTTTCTAAATCCAATTAAAGTGTTTACTCTTTATTTGTTTTGTAAATTGTAATTCTATTATTATTTATTTCTGAATAAAGAAAAAAGCGCAACAGGTGAGACTAAGCACGATGTTGTTCTATATATATACACGTTACGCTGCCTTGGCAGTTGCCATTGTAACACTTGTCTCCATTGTTCTTCGCACCTCTTAAATTTCTCTTGCTCTTTTTCTGCTTTCATTCATTTGAATTCTTCTCTGTTGTTCACTTATCTATCTTCTTCTTCTTCCACCATGGCACCTCCAAATGAACCTGTTATTACTTCACTCACCAAACCCACTTCCTTAGAAAACGTTTTTCACTTGTCAGATTCCAAGCTCTCAGTGAAAGGTGTCCCATTACTCTCTCAAATCCCTCACAATGTCTCTTTCACTCCATTCTCTTCCAAACCCCATTCATCTGATGTTGATGCACCACCTTCACTACTTAACCGTGTTCTTGCTGCTTCTCACAAAGGTGGATTCCTCGGATTCTCACAGTCTGAACCCTCTGATAGGTTGATGAACTCCTTGGGAAGTTTCACTGACAGAAACTTTCTAAGCATATTCAGGTTCAAGACATGGTGGTCAACCCAATGGGTTGGAACCTCTGGCTCTGATCTTCAGATGGAAACTCAATGGGTTCTCCTTCATGTTCCTGAGCTCAATTCCTATGTGATCATCATTCCTATCATTGAAGCAAGTTTCAGGTCTGCCCTCCACCCTGGCTCTGATTCCCACATCATGATTTGTGCAGAGAGTGGCTCCACACAAGTGAAAGCTTCGAGTTTTAATTCAATTGCTTATGTTCATTTGTCTGAGAATCCATACAACTTGTTCAGAGAGGCTTATAGTGCTCTGAGAGTTCATCTCAACACTTTTAAGCTATTGGAAGAGAAGAATCCCCCCAGCATTGTTGACAAGTTTGGTTGGTGCACTTGGGATGCATTCTACTTATCCGTGGAGCCTGTTGGAGTTTTTCATGGCTTGAAGGATTTTGCTGAGATTGGTGGTGTGTCTCCAAGGTTTGTGATCATTGATGATGGATGGCAAAGCATCAATTATGATGATGCTGATGACCCATATGAAGATGCCAAGAATCTTATCTTGGGCGGACAACAAATGACAGCAAGGCTTCACAGGTTTGAAGAATGTGACAAGTTCAAGAGTTACAAAAGAGGACTCATCTTAGGTCCTAATGCTCCTCCTTTTGATCCAAACAAGCCCAAGGCATTGATCTCAAAGGGGATTGAACTTGAACGTTTGGTGAAGAATCGAGACAAAGCAGTTAAATCCGGAAGCTCTGATTTGGCAGAGATTGAAGCAAGGATCAAGTTGGTAGAGAAAGAAATTGATGATCTCTTAGGTGGAGGAGATCAAAACATGAAGAAGAATAAAAGTGAATGTGGAGAAAAGGCAGAGGAGTGTGGATTGAAGGCTTTCACAAGGGATTTGAGGACAAAGTTTAAAGGGTTGGATGATATATATGTATGGCATGCACTTTGTGGTGCATGGGGTGGTGTGAGGCCAGGAGCTACACACCTGAAATCCAAGATAATCCCTTGCAAACTCTCACCAGGACTTGATGGAACTATGCCTGATCTTGCTGTGGTGAAACTTGTTGAAGGTTCCATTGGTCTTGTTCATCCATATCAAGCCAATGACTTTTATGAATCTATGCACTCTTATCTTGCCAAATCTGGTGTTACAGGAGCTAAAATTGATGTCATTCATGTGAGTTCTTCTCTCTCTTATGTTTTAATTTCTCATTTCATTTAACTACCAATTAGCTTTGATTATTCTAAACTGTTTTTTCTTTTTTCTCTGATCACAGTGCCTTGAGTATGTGTCTGATGAATATGGAGGCAGAGTTGAGCTTGCAAAGGCTTATTATGATGGATTGACAAACTCCATAGTCAAGAATTTCAATGGAAGTGGAATAATAGCTAGCATGCAGCAGTGCAATGACTTTTTCTTTCTTGGAACAAAGCAAGTTTCCATGGCAAGAGTTGGTAAGCAGTAAACAAAACCATTGCTTTTTCACTCTATTCACAGATTCATCAAGAGAAATAATATTCTAATCAAAAGTTGCAAAACTTGTGTTGTTTTTAGGGGATGATTTTTGGTTCCAAGATCCATATGGTGACCCCATGGGAGTGTTTTGGCTACAAGGGGTACACATGATTCATTGCTCATACAACAGCTTGTGGATGGGGCAAATCATTCAGCCAGATTGGGACATGTTCCAATCAGATCATGTTTGTGCCAAGTTTCATGCAGGTTCAAGAGCCATTTGTGGCTCTCAAGTTTATGTGAGTGACAGTGTTGGCTTCCATGACTTTGATCTCATCAAGAGCCTTGTGTTCCCTGATGGCACTGTCCCTAGATGCATACATTTCCCACTTCCAACAAGAGATTGTCTCTTCAAGAACCCTCTATTTGACCACAAAACTCTCCTCAAAATTTGGAACTTAAATAAGGTATCTATCTCACTTTATCATACTATGTTAAGTCATATTGTCTTATAATACTATCTCTTTTTATTGGCCTTATATGGAAATTCTTTCTTTTTGGAGTCAACAAGAATTGAATTCTATACTTTCAAATAAAATAATAGAAATTCTGATATATGTCATAATACCACTTCTTCTGAAAGCTTAAATTGATAGGAGATGCATGAATAATTATATTTCTAACTTCTAACATTATGGAATAACAAAAGTTCTGGATAGTTTTCTTAGTGGCATAATCTTTTGTACTACTACATTATACATTTTTGTGCAATTTTTCAATTGATCACCATATGATATCTAATTCAATGTTAAAATTTTGTATGTAATAACAGTTTGGAGGAGTTATTGGTGCTTTCAACTGTCAAGGAGCTGGTTGGGATCCTAAAGAACACACATTCAGGGGTTTTCCTGAGTGCTACAAAGCAGTAGAAGGTTCAGTTCATGTGAGTGAAGTTGAATGGGACCAGAAGGATGAAACAGTTCATATGGGTAATGCAGAAGAATATGCAGTGTATCATAACCAAGCTAAGAAGCTGCATTTGATGACTCCTAAATCTGAACCAATTAGATTTACATTACAACCTTCCACCTTTGAACTCTTCAGCTTTGTGGCAGTGACAAAGCTAAGTGGCAGGAATAATATCAAGTTTGCACCAATTGGGATAACAAACATGTTCAATAATGTTGGTACAATTCAAGAATTGGAATATGTTGAGATTGGTGCTAAGGTTAAGGTTAAAGGTGGTGGAAACTTCCTTGCTTACTCAAATGAATCTCCAAAGAAGTTTCAATTGAATGGAGTTGATGTGCCTTTTGAGTGGCTGCCAGATGGCAAGTTAACAGTCAACCTTCCTTGGATTCAAGAGGATGGTGGTGTTTCTGATTTAGCAATTATCTTTTAGATTTTTTCTTTTTTGGGTCATTGTATTTGATTTCTGTTTGGCTTCAAGATATATATAGGTACAACTTTACTTGATAATATAATATAATTATTGTAAACATATAGGAGTTGTGTTTTGTATTAATTAGTGGTTGATATTTGATTTAATGTATTAACCATTTCTCTAATCTATTGCTCTATTTCTTTTTGAAGTGTAACAATATCTCTATTTTTAACAATGCAAGTATGAATTGTATAATGAAACGAGCTTAGTAATGGAAAGCCTATGTTAATGATAATCTAATATAATCAAATCCTCTTGATTATGCTTTTTTTGTTTTTCGTACTTGCCTCTTGATTATGCTAACTAGCGGTGATCATGAATCGGGTGAAATCGGGAAATCGGGTTTGTCGGGTTTATTTGTTTGATTCGAATCCGACTCTAGACCCAATGAAATCTACACACTTTTGGGCCATGATTATATCGGGTGAAAACCGACTGTTAACATTACCTTCTTGTAAGTTAGTATGTGAAAAATATCCAAATTTTCAAGACTCCAACCATTATTTAACATCGTAAAATTCACTTAGGAAAATATAACAAGAATCAACCCTTCCTTAAAATTAAAACATAACCACAATCAATACTAATATTGTCTAATAACACTAAATATTTAAATTAATATAAATAACACAATATTATGTATTAGTCTAAAGTTTTATGTATTTTAAACATAAAACATTAACTTATAGTCTTATAATGACTAATTATACAAAATATTAAGGTTTACAATACTTAAATTTCACGTAAGAATAGTCATCATCCATTATTAATAACACAAAATATTAATTGTATATGATGACCGGATCACTAGACCGAGTTCAGGTGACCCGAGTTATGGCTCGGATCCGACCCAAAATAGTGAACAGGTCTATTTTTAAGACCCTTACCCAATCCTAAACCTAATAAAATCACATCAAATTACTCCCTAAAAAGTTCGGAACCGGACCGGGCATCAACACTCCTATGCTAAACTATAATTGTTAGGCAATATAATTACATTTGTATGTGTTCCAATCCGGTATTCTTATTGGGCCCAAGACACCCTCTTAGTCCAAAGTCCAAACACATTTCTTGGAGACACAATTGGGTCATGAAACACTCAATCCGGATTATATCCTGCTAAATTTTGGCATGAATTTGATACAATTTTTTTTGTATTTGGACAGATATACTATAAATACAAGGGTAACTGTATCTTCAGGTATGTTATTATTTCTTTAATTTATATACCTTTTGGACGACAATAACTTAGGGATAGTTTGATAAAATTTTTTGAAGCACAAGTTTAGGTATGTTATTATTTTTTTAAAATTTTTGTACTTATATTTTTTAAAATCAGAACCTTCTAATTTTGTATTTAGTAAATCAATAAGATTATGAACTTGTATTTGTAGTTTTTAAAATATAGTAATACTTTTGAAAATATCTAAAGTAAAATTTTTTAAAAATTATTTATACTTATTAAAATTAAAAAATTTAATATCTAAATTTAATTTTTACATTAAATTTATTATAAATATTTATAAATTTTAAATTATTTTACCAAATATATTTGTTGTTGTTTATATTATTAAAAATTATTTTTAATTTAATTTACTAAATATAAATATTACAATTTTTAAAAATATAACTTTTATAAATTATTTTTAAAAGATAAATACTTTACTAAACCAAACTTTTAAGTGTCAAGAGTCTTTACAAGTATTCATTTTTATTGTGCAAAAGAAGTGAAAGAAAGAAGATCTCTTCTAGGGCACGGATTCAATACGCCAATGTCTTTTGGGCGCTAAAACGCCAAAAGCTTGTTTAGCTTATTGGTGCGCGTTTTTATTGAGGAGTCATTAGATCTTTTATGTTTTTTTAATCTAATGGTCAAAATCATCCTAAATGTAATTTAATGTGATTGGCTAGTTAGTATTTTTTTTATAGTTTTTGTGTCAATGAAATTATTTTAAAAATATTATTTTCTTCATAGTTATTGTTGTTATATCATAAATATAGTGGGTAAATATTCAAAGATTAGAAATATATAAATTTAAATTAATTAGAGTTAAGTATTCCTTGTTATGCCTTCACCTCCCTCTTCACCCTCAATCTAGATCTGCGCTGCGACTACCATTATAGTGCCCCCATCGTCAACTACTAGGCGACATTTTCATTTGCCCAGATCTGCACCGTCCCAAGCGGCGCTTTCTCTGCCTTACTCTCACGTAACTATATATAAAATATTCATTAAATACCTCCATGTGAAAGTAACACAACCACTTCGAATGACAAACTATTTTTTGACATAGAAACAAAAATGGAGATGAGAAGAAAATGGAAATGAGAAGCATAAGGTTCAGCTATAAGGACTCTATCATCTAATGAGTAAATTGTAAAACTAAAACTAAAGGTGTAAATTAATAAATTATAATATGACCCCTCTTTTTTAATATGCTTACCAATAAACTCCAATAAAAAGTAAAATTTTTATTTGTAGATGTCTTGGCACACCAATAAACCAAACAAATTTTTGGCGTTTCAATGCTCAAAAGAAATTGGCATACCGAATCCGTGCCCTCTCTCTATCATGTCTACTATCTACTCTTTCACTTTTCATCTTTTAGATAAATTAGATACAAACTTCTTAGTCATCATAGAATTTTTTATAAAAGAAAAAGGAGAAAAGTTGTGTGGCAGGTGTATGATCCAACAGCTTAGCGGAGAGCATGACAAGTGGCGGTGAATGATGTGCTTGTGTTTCTTACTACTTTGGGGGTGTCTTTTGTCTTCTTCTATTAGTTGTTGCAACGACCCTTCCAACTTCCGAGAACAAGTTTCTGGAATCGATCACTTGATTAAAAATTAAGAATTGTATTAATTTCTTCTTCCTTTCTTTCTTCATATATCTAGTCAAATGAATCAATTTCACATGACGTACGTTAAGTGCAATATTTAATTTGTTTGGGAACATTATCCTTCACGAGATTAGGAGAATTATCTTTGTTCTCTTTGATTTACATTTAATTATTATGATGAGTTGATTCAATTCAGATATGATACGATATGATATACCCGTATCCTATATTTATTATAACGATGAATGAAAAGGATTCATGCATGCTGTGACATATAACGAATTGGAAAATTTTTGTCTCTTAAAATAAATTAAAAGTTTAGCTTTATGTTCCTAAACAAATGCAAAATTAGTCTTCATCCAAGTTAATTCAAAAAATCAAATTATCGTGAAGTCGTTAATTTGTTTGTACCTAATCCATGAAGGCGTTGGTTAAAAAGTGATGTAATTAAAGAAGCCAGAAAGTGGTCGTATTTAATATTAGTGACAGTTAAAAGCGGTTGAATAGGAATATTCCGCATGGCTCATAATCTTCAACTGCGCGTGTCAGTGCCACCAGGGCTAGGATATTATTATTATTATTATTATTATTATTATTAGGCTCATTTTTTTTTGTTATGAAAATTTCGTTTGTGTTGTGCATGATTATGGGTCCGTGAAGTGCTACACTAATATGTGGGATAATTTTTTTCAGTTTCAGTATGAAGAACTCGAACTATGCGAATTTTTTATATGGAAAAGGTGATAATCAAATCGGATGATCCAATTTGTGTTTTTAAATTTTTTTATTTTGAAAAATAAAAATCAGAAGATTCAATTTTAACATTAATTTTTTTTTTCTAAACCACAAATCAAACAAATTGTTTGTTTAAGAAAACAAAATAATATAAAAAAATCGGAAGCACCGGTTTGTGTAACCCATGACAACGTAAAACACTTCTATTCTCACACCATCATGATGTGATACACGTCTCTTTCCTACACAAGAAAAAGAATTTACGTTATTATTATCTTCCTATAAAGTTGTACGGTCTATTTAGGTATAGTAGTTTCTTTCAGTTGAGGACTGGGGAAATTTCTCGTTTAACAACACCTGTGAAGTGTGTGTGGTAACGTACGTGGACAGTGTTAGTTTTATGGATAAAACGGTTTTTGATGGTCGGCGTAGCTGTCACCTCAAAAACCTTAACATTGTCATCCCAAAAGTGATGGAGTGTAACTGAAATATCTGAAATCAAAATCAGAAAAAGTGATCTTATCCATCTGGTCGGTATCTTACTTTGGTTTCAACTTCCCAACTTCCACCAACTGTCTCATGCCGACCGTAATCTAAAACCTAGTATATTCCCCCCACATACAAACAAGAAAATGAAAATAAAACACACACGCACACAATTCTTTTCTTTTCTTTTTTTTTTTTAATTTGTAGTAATACAATAGTTTTTCTCCTACTGTGTTTTTCCCTCCATATTAGGAATAGGACAATTAAGACATTTCAAAATTGTTAAGAAATCAAATCCATGAAATCTGGCGAATCAAGTTACACTATTCATCATTTAACATATCCGAGCATAAAATATGGAAATCAAATTATTTCTGTGTAACAATTTCTTGTCATTATTTCTTTGAATAAATTGATATCTCAAATAAAAATAAAATAAAATAAAACAACTTGACCTGGCCGAATAGTTGATTCACTTGTCAGTTTAAATATGTGAGAGTTTTGAATTTCACTTTATATATCTAGAACCCATTGAGTAATAATAAACTTTTAAATTGTGCTCAAATTTGCAACAAATTATTTCTTTTCCTTGACAAATGCATCAAGTGAGGGGAAAAAAAAAACAAAAATGAAAGTGGTGAAATCTTTCCTTTGAAAAGCTTATGGCATGATATGATTGTGATTCTAATAATGATTCACTCAAGCTTGCCATAACATAAATATATTCCTACAAATCCTTATTATGTTGGAATATAGAGTGACTATGGTTTCTGTAATTAATTGCAATATTTAATTTGGTTGATCCTCTAATTAAGTATATATATATACAACAGCGTAGTCTAGCATACCATTCTTCACAAACCAATCAAAACCAAATATCAACACCATTTCAATAACAATGGCTCCCCCAAATGAACCAACCTTGAACCCCAGCTACTCATTTGAAAACGTTTTTGATCTCTCTGATGCAAAGTTTTACGTCAAAGGATTCCCACTTCTCACTCAAGTCCCTCACAATGTTTCTTTCACTCCATTCTCTTCAAAATCCCATTCCTCTGATGATGCACCACCTTCACTACTTAACCGTGTTCTTGCTGCTTCTCACAGAGGTGGATTCCTCGGATTCTCACACTCTGAGCCCTCTGATAGGTTGATGAACTCCTTGGGAAGTTTCACTGATAGAAACTTTCTAAGCATATTCAGGTTCAAGACATGGTGGTCAACCCAGTGGGTTGGAACCTCTGGCTCTGATCTTCAGATGGAAACTCAATGGGTTCTGCTTCATGTTCCTGAGCTCAATTCCTATGTTGTCATCATTCCAATCATTGAAGCAAGTTTCAGGTCTGCACTTCACCCTGGCTCTGATGGACACATCATGATTTGTGCAGAGAGTGGTTCTACAAAAGTGAAAGCTTCAAGCTTTGATGCAATTGCTTACATTCACTTTTCTGAGAATCCTTACACTTTGATGAAGGAGGCTTTCTCTGCTCTGAGGGTTCATCTCAACACCTTTAAGCTCTTGGAGGAGAAGAATCTTCCTTCCCTTGTTGACAAGTTTGGTTGGTGCACTTGGGATGCTTTTTACTTAACCGTGCAACCAATTGGTATATGGCATGGTTTGAAGGATTTCGCGGATGCTGGCGTGTCGCCCAGGTTTCTTATTATTGATGATGGATGGCAGAGTATTAATTTAGATGGTGGTGATCCTAAAGAGGATGCAAAAAATCTCATTCTCTGTGGTGATCAAATGAATGCAAGGCTTCATAGGCTTGATGAATGTGGAAAGTTTAGAAGATACAAATCAGGACAATTCTTGGGTCCTAATCCTCCTCCTTTTGATCCGAACAACGCGAAATTGTTGATCGGAAAGGGTATTGAGCTTGAACATTTGAACAGGGATAAGGAAGCTGCAAAGAACACTCAAACCTCTGAATTGGGTCTAATTGAATCCAAGATTCAGACAGTGAAAGGAGAGATTGATGTTCTGTTTGGAGGTGCAGAACAAATTGAAAAGAAAGATTGTGGAAGCTCTTGTTCTTGTAAAGAAGAAGAAGAGTATGGAATGAAGGCTTTCACCAAAGATTTAAGGACTAAGTTTAAAGGTTTGGATAATATTTATGTATGGCATGCACTTTGTGGTGCATGGGGTGGTGTTAGACCAGGAGCCACACACCTTAATTCCAAACTTGTCCCTTGCAAACTCTCACCAGGACTTGATGGAACAATGCATGATCTTGCTGTGGTTAGAATCGTTGAAGGTTCCATTGGTCTTGTTCATCCTGATCATGCCAGTGACTTTTATGATTCCATGCACTCTTATCTTGCTCAATCTGGTGTTACAGGAGTCAAAGTTGATGTTATTCATGTGAGTATAGATAGTACTTATCATACTTTATTCAACCAAGTATTTTGTTGTAAACTAACTTATTTTTCTATAACTTCAGTGTCTTGAATATGTGTCTGATGAATATGGAGGCAGAGTTGAGCTTGCAAAGGCTTATTATGATGGACTGACAAATTCTATGGCCAAGAATTTCAATGGAAGTGGACTCATTGCTAGCATGCAACAGTGCAATGACTTTTTCTTCTTGGGAACAAAGCAAGTTTCCATGGGAAGAGCTGGTAATTAATTCATTAATTAAGCACTGCATGTTTTATTATTATGATAAAACATTGTTTGTTTTTTTTATTCAGGCGATGATTTTTGGTTCCAAGATCCAAATGGTGACCCTATGGGAGTGTTCTGGCTTCAAGGGGTGCACATGATTCATTGTTCATACAACAGCTTATGGATGTCACAAATGATTCTACCAGATTGGGACATGTTTCAATCAAACCATGTTTGTGCCAAATTCCATGCAGCTTCTAGGGCCATTTGTGGTGGTCCAATCTATTTGAGTGACCATGTAGGTTCCCATGACTTTGATCTCATTAAGAAGCTTGTTTTCCCTGATGGCACCATACCCAAGTGTATACACTTCCTTCTTCCTACCAGAGACTGCCTCTTCAAAAACCCTCTCTTTGACCATAAAACTGTCCTCAAAATTTGGAACTTAAACAAGGTATCTAACCGTCTATATTATTATCTCTTTCTAATTCTTTCGAAACCCACGTATATTTGTCTTTATGTTAAGAATCATTAGATGATCTAATATGTTTGACTAATTTATTATCTAACGATTTTTAACTATCAGCTTCGTATAAAAATAACTGCATGTTAGTTGTCACCTTATGGAATACCTTATGATATAAATTTTAATGTTTATGCAACAGTATGGAGGAGTTATTGGTACTTTCAATTGCCAAGGGGCTGGTTGGGATCCTAAAGAGCACAGGTTAAGGGGTTATCCTGAATGTTACAAGCCAATAAATGGTTCAGTTCATGTGAATGAAGTTGAGTGGGATCAGAATGACAAAACTGCCCCCATGGGTGAGGCAGAAGAGTATGTAGTGTACCTTAACCAAGCTCAAGAACTTGCTTTGATGAATCCTAATTCTGAACCAATTGAGTTTACCATCCAACCTTCCAGTTTTGAGCTCTATAGCTTTGTGCCAATAACAAAGGTAGGTGGCACTGGCAGCATCAAATTTGCACCAATTGGACTAACAAATATGCTCAATAATGGAGGTGTAATTCAAGAAGTGGAATATGTTGAGGGTGTTGCTATGCTCAAGGTTAAGGGTGATGGCCAATTTTTGGCTTACTCAAGTGAACCTCCAAAGAAGTTCCAAGTGAATGGTTCTGATGTGGATTTTGAGTGGCTTTCTAATGGCAAATTGATGGTTAACCTTTTATGGATTCAAGAGGATCATGGTGTTTCTGATTTAGCAATCTTTTTTTAGTTTTTATTATATAGGATTGTGAAGTGGAGTTTCTAATTTTCTTATTTTATAGTAATTTTCTGATTTAGCATTTTTAGCTTAGTCTTGAATTCTGGTTTTGCATAATAATCAATATTGTTCATAGTTTGGGATTGGTGTTATATTAAAACTATTCTCTTATAAATTATACTTTCTATTTTTTTATCAGCTTGTTTTCACATTATTTCTGCATTTGTTGTTTTCTTCACATGAATTAAATAGTAAAATTAAACTCAATAAAAATAGTATATTTTACTATTTGATTTAGAAATTCTTTTTGTTAACAGTATATTTTACTATTTTAATATCAAATCTTCAATTAAGGTGCAAGTTAATACTCAAAATGGCCCTTCAAATTTGGATAAAGACTCAATTTGACACCCGAAATTTTAATTGACTCAATTTGAACCCCCAAATTTGAATAAGTGACTCACGTTAGCCCTTCTGTTAATCTCCGTTAATGGCACGCTTACCTGGAACGTTAAGTGACACGTGGGCTTGACGGTGGGCTTATTAAACGATGTCGTTTTCTCCTTGGCGGGTAATCTCTCCTCAAACGACAGCGTTTTCCATGCTAAGGTTAAAATTCAACAACACCAATGATCAAACCAGTCAATACACGGAAACTCTTCTTCTTCTTCTTCATTCTCTCACATGCAACATACTGTGGAAGATCAATGTCGCTGCTAGTGTAGGGTTCTCATTTTGTCACACGCGTTCTCGTTTGCTAGCACGAGAAAGAAGAAGCTGCGAACCACTGTTTCTCCAAAGAAGGTTAGTAATGCAAGCATTCTATATTTGGGTTCAATGTTATGTTTTCTGTCTTCTCTTAGTTGGGGTTTACAGGCCATTAATTTGTGCTCTATTTGATACTCAAATGGATTGGGTTCATTGTGAAAGAAGATAGTTTTAGTTATTGATCCTCTTCTGTTAGGGTTTTTTTTTCTTTTAAAAGACTAATTATGATTAACGTTAACTATGTTACAGAGAAGAAAGGATATATAAATTAGAGATGAATCATTTTTAGAAGAGTTAAATCATTTGTTTCTGACATATTTATACTAAACATGCTAGTAAGGAGAGTTATGAGTACTGGCACTTAGTGTTAAAATTATGTACTATAGAGTACATATAGAGTACAAATTCAACTTGTTTTAATTTGAGATGTTTAGTTTTACTGTTAGCATTTTACTTCAACGCTTCTAAACGATTCAATAGCTGAGTTATTTTTGAAAATATAAAATGAAAAATTCATGAATGAGTAAATAGATTATGCTTGTCAATGTGATAATGCAGAGCTGTTAATTATGGACAACACAAAATTGTGTAGCTGTTGTTACACGGATAAATTTTATATATGAATTTTTATATTTCTGTTCTGAAAAAATATTGATTGGCATGTTAATGTAGAATCATCTGATGCATGATATGGAAGGGCTTGGATGTTGAAGTTAATTTGTTAATTGTTTGAATTATATTTGTAGATGGGTGATTTGATAACCATTGTCTATCATCATGGAGGCAGCTTTGTTACAAAGAATGATGGCAGTGTAGTTTACGAAACAGCCAATACGGATGAATTAACTGAACTAGATGAAGATAGATTGGATGTATTTTCACTGAGGGATTACTACAAGGAGCTCGGTTATGCTGACATTATTGAATGTTGGTGGCTTATTCCTGGGAGACCTTTAAAGAATGGACTGAGAGCACTTTTACATGACAAAGAATTGTTAGAGATGTGCTATCTTGCAAAAATGAACCAAGGAAGAGTCCACTTATATTTTGAGCATGGAGTTTCCCAACCTCATGATAATGAAGTACCTGAGTTAATAGAGTTTACTGCCATTACTCCTGAAGAAGACAAGGATGCACCTATCACCAAACCAAATCCAATAGGAAGCTCAAATGATGTCTCAACTACAAAGTGCAATGAAGAACCAGCAGTCCAGACCCAACCTGAAGTACTAGTTCAGGACCAAGAAGATCCACCAGCTCAGGCCCAACATGAGTCACCAACTCAGGCCCAACCCAAATCACCAACTCAGGCCCAACCCAAGCCCACCTCAACCAAATCCACCACCACCAACATCAAACCCAAACTTAAGGCAAAACCCAAACCCAAACCCAAACCCAAACTCACTACATCCAACACTGCCAAGACCAACCACACATCATCTAAATCTGCAAGTAAACACAAACCCAAGAACAAACCCTCATCATCTAAAGTCACAATCACTAAGCCTACAAACAAGCCTAAACCAAAATCCACTTCAGTGAATTTTGCCAAGACCAAACCTATTACTAGATCGTCTGCTAGATCAGCAAGTAAAATAGTGGAAAGTCAGGATGGTGGAGACCGAACCAGCAGTAGTAGCGACTCATATGACTCTATAGAAGACAGCCTATATAGGCCTGACCCATTTGAAAGCTCAAGTGACTCTGATATTGATGGTGGAATTTCTGAAGCAAGGAAGAGGGACTTGAAGTTTAAGCATGCACCGGGGTCTGCTTGAAAAAAGGGGAAAGAAAAAGTGTTAGTGGAAGATGATGGAATTGTAGTAGAGAATTCTGATGAGGAGCTGGACTGGTTACAAGTGTTAGGGAAGAACCATGGTTCACATTATGATGCTTATGACCCAATGCATGATGAATCTGATGGAAAAGACTCTTGGCAATCGGGAGAGTTAAAAACCCCCCAGATACTGAAGATGAACTTAGTGACGAAGAAAGTGATGACATGTTTCCTGTATTCTCACAAGGTGCTCGGTTTGGACAGCTGATGCTCCAAGTTGGAATGAAATTTAACACTAAACAAGAATTTATGGAAGCTGTGAGGGACTTTACCATTCAAGAGGGGAGGCAAATAAAATTTAGAAGAAATGAAAGCTACAGGGTGAGGGCAGTTTGCAAGTGGAAGAATGAAGAAGTTAAATGTCCATGGGTTGCATATGCATCTAAGGACCATGAGGAGACATGCTGGCAGTTAAAGACGTTCAATAATGAGCATGTATGTCCTAGGATGAACAAAAACAGGACAGCAAATAGGAAGTGGCTTGCTCAGAACTTAGTCAAGAAGTTAAGGAAATACCCTAACTTGAAGCATTGTGAGGCAGCAGCTTATTTCAAGAGGAGATGTGACCTGTATTTGAACAAGTCCTCCTTAACTAGAGCTTTAACAGATTGCTTGGGCGATTGTAGATGTCGAGAATAAGGAGAACTGGAGGTGGTTTCTAGAATTGCTTCTTGAAGACCTTGGTGAATATGAACAAGATAAACGGAACTTTATATCGGACATGCAAAAGGTAATCTAAACTTGAGCTTTATACAAATTGTTTACAAATTTAATTTATTTTAATTATGTACTGTAGATTACTTAAGAGTTATAATTACACTATTATTTTTAACTTGTTCTAATTAAGAGTTTGATATTCATATATACTATTATATTCAAAATTAAATGTGACTTATTAACATATCATAAGCACCTGCTCTCCTCCAAGAAATACTTGTACTTATTTGAAAGCATATATGTTATAGAGTACATAAAGAGTACAAATTCAACTTGTTTCAATTTGAAATGTTTAGTTTTATTGTTACCATTCTACTAATTACACACATTATCATAGACCTGGAATACATAGAACATGCAATCTTTTATTTTATCAGGGTTCAATAATAGTTCATTAAAATTATTTCAAGGGTCAATTTGAGTTCATTAAAGTTATTTTAGGGGCCAATATAAGGCACGAAAATTAAATTGTTCTTACTATTTGGTTTAGGGGTTGATACCAGCGGTCAAGGAATTGTTGCCTACGGTTCACCACAGGTTTTGCGTATGGAATTTATGGAAAAATTTCAATAAACAATGGAAGGAGTTGGAGTTGAGAGGAATGTTGTGGGATTGTGCCAGGAAAACTACTCGCCATGGGTTTGAACAGAAGATGCTTAGGCTAAAGAGGAGAAATGAAGAAGCATGGCATACTTGAACAAGTGGCCTAAAGAGTCATGGACAAGAGCATTTTTCAGTCATGGACCAAAGATGGACAACATTTGTAACAACGGCTGTGAGGTATTTAACTCAAGAATTAAGGAGTTCAGAGCAAAGCCAATTATAACACTACTAGAGGAGGTTCGGATGTTTGCAATGAGGTCAATTGCCAAAAATAAAGTCAAATTATCTCACCATATTGGCAAGCTACCCCCAATCCAACAAAGTCGGCTACAGAAGATCAGAAAAGACTCGCAAAAATGGACACCTATATGGTGTGGAGATGATGGCTACCAAAGGTTTGAAATTCACGGCTGGCCTACTAACATGGCAGTTGATTTAAGCAAAAGCATCTGCACTTGTAGATTCTGGCAGATAACAGGTCCAATTTGATATCTTAATTAACATTTTTAATGTATGGCATTTAAGAGTTATATATCATGACTAATTAAGATTTGAATCTGTAGGCATGCCGTGTGTCCATGCATGTGCAGCAATTTCAAGGATAAATAAAAATCCTGAAGACTTTTGTCATCATTGATTGACTATGGAGGCATATAGGGCTACATACATGCATTCCCTAAATTCAATACCGGGTGAGAAACTGTGGAAAAAATCTGAATACAACAGACCTCAAGCACCTAAAACTAGGAGAAGGCCAAGAAACTTTAAGAAGAAAAGGAGAAAGGACGCTGATGAGGAGCCTTCGAGCAGTAAGAAGTCTAAAACTGCAATAAAGTTAAAGAGAATCTACAAAGAATTTACTTGTACCTACTGCGGTGTTAAAGGACACACTAAAAGAAGTTGTGCTCATAGAAAAGCTGATGATATTGCAAGTGCTCTTGCTGTTGCAGCAGCAGCTGTTGTAGCTAAATCCAAATCCCAAGATGGAGCTAGTGCAAATGCACCCGATGATGCTGCGACAACTGCTGGTATACAAACTGTGGATGCTCCACAGGTTTCGGAGATTGACATCACCCAACCCACTGTTTCACAGCCACAAATTATAGAGCAGGTACCAATATATAACACATTAATTAATTATATTTAGAAAAATTTCATGTGTTTATTCATCATCTATGAAATATTTCTAATTACATGTAGGTGCCTCCACCTCCACCTCCACTCACAAGGCCGGATAAGCTGTCGCATAAAAGAAGAGCAACTCCCAGTGTAGACCCAATGCAAGGAGCTAGTTCTGGGACAGCATCAAAGTTTACTGAATTTATGAAATTTGTCCCCACTCCGGGTTTCAAAGTACCAAGGAAGAAATAGACTTTAAATTATGTTGTCTTTTGTGGATGAATTGATAAATGTAATCCAAAGTGTATGTTTTGAGGTTATTTTGTGGTTATTTTGTAACTAAAATTTACATCAGTGGTTTATGCCTTTTGTCATGTCTTGTATAGGGCTTTGTTTTAGAACCTTTTAAATAGCCCTTTTGTTTTGTGACTATAATGATGACATTCTAGATATCACTATTGGTTTATCATGTGTTACAATGGTCATTGGCATGACTATGGTTGATTTATGAAATCAGATTTAAGGTTTATTATTATAACTTATTTTGCAATTTAGAGATTTGGTAGATAAATTACAAGTTAGTTTATTATTGATATTTGCAGATTTGTAATCAATCTCTTGTTTATTCTTACCATTTTCAATTTACAGGTTTGGTCACAAATTTTAATTTACAGAATCATACCTATTTGTAATATCCTTACTGAATTTGTAGGTTTAGTCAAAACTTACAATTTACAAAACATATTTGTATTGAAAAAAACATAATTGTAGTGACATTAATTCAATTTTATTCATCACTTTCTTACACCCAAGGCATAGCCAATGGCTACTCTTCTTCCACGCCATTTGCCCACACAAAAAGTTCACACCATCTATTTCCAGATGACTATCACAACAAGAACCACAAAATAAATTATGCATGTATTACAAAAAGAATATGTAAATTCAAGAAGGAAGCAATTCAAGAACTCACATTATAATTTGGACATCCAAAAAATGGTCTTTCTGGATTTGCTTCTGTTCCAGACCAACGAAGAACAGGACGCATTCCACAACCACACCAGTGTGGAACCTTTCCAGATCTAGCTCGATTTGGATTCCTTTCCAAACTTCCATGTGAATGAGATCTGTTGCAGCTTCCGGAACCTTGGCCGGTGCTCCTCATCATCTTCTTCAACACCCAAACAACGATATCAATTTGGGAATTTGGCACTTGTTAGGGTTTTATATTCATTAAAATAGGGGCTAAATTGAGTCTAAAAAAATTTTTCCTACGTCATCAACGTTTAATAAGGCCACCTGTCAAGCCCACGTGTCACTTAACGTTCCAGGTAAGCGTGCCGTTAACGGAGATTAACAGAAGGGCTAACGTGAGTCACTTATTTAAATTTGAGGGTTCAAATTGAGTCAATTAAAATTTCGGGAGTCAAATTGAGTCTGTATCCAAATTTGAGGGGCCATTTTGAGTATTAACTCATTAAGGTGCACATACTTTCTCCTTTTATTTCCTCCTTATAATATCTCCTCCTAATTCAACTCACTGGTACCTATAAGTAGCCAGAATATATTTTGATTACAAATTTACAATGCATATGAATATGATTACAATGCATGTCAATACTTTGATTTTTCTTAATCAACTTATTTAGAAAAATGGTAAAATATATTTTTTATTCTTAAAATTTGTTAAAAATTTTAAAAATATCTCTAAGTTTTATTTTGTTCCAAAAGTTTTCGACTTACATCAAATATACTGTTAGTAACTAATTTTTTTAAAAAAGATCAATTTAACAACAATTTCACAAACACAACTTTCAACACAAGCAAATTTGACATACTTGTCATGCGTTATTCTAAATTTTCTGAAAATTTTGCGATATATTTAATGCAAATAAAAAAATTTAAGAACAAAATTAAAATAAAATAAAATTTAGATATATTTTTAAAATTTTTGAAAAATTTTATGGATAAAAAATTATGCTTTATTCTTTCTTTTTTTTTATTTTTCACGGTATCCCCAAATGATATTTTGTCCGTTTTGGGCTGAACGTATAAGTGTTTGTAGTCTAGTTCTTGTTGGGCTTCTCTTATTAATCGAAAAACTGTCTTTAGGATCACGGTTTGTTTTTTGGTCTTTTATACACACAAGATTCACAACTCACTCACGCACGCACTATACTACACTACATGAGTTCTTTTTTCCACCGGAGGGATTTGAACCTCGATGTAGTTGTTTGGGAGGCATATAAGATGCCACTTAGACCAAGCCTCCAACCACTCTTTAATGAAGTATCCTCGAGTAAATAATGGGCCTTTACTTGTGGTATTGTTTGGTAACCCAAAATGAAATCAGCATTCTCGGCCGAAGATTAAAATGTGCCGAAAACAAAGTTATGATGTGAGTAGATCACAGGACCCCTCTCTTTTTTCATGATGAGAGTTAGTATTTTCCAAGAAATTGTTGTGGAAAAAGATTTGGAGTAAATAAGAATTTCTGTTATCTAATGACAAATTGGTCATCATTTTTCATTTCAAGTGGGACTCACAACAGACTAACGGAATGATGCACCTTTAATGCCCAATAATGAGTCATACCTTGTCAAATTGTATTTGCCATCATTTCATTGCTAGTAGTTAAAACAAAATCAGAAATATTTTAGTAAACTAGAAAACCTAGTATAATATATACTTTATCACACAGGCAATATATTAATATTAACGATCTCTACATTCCATTTATCCTTTATGATTAATGTTCTTTTTAGCATATTATTACGCCAATATATACTATATTAGAATATCATCTGAAAATTTATAAAATGTACTCCAGGAACATGTGGGATCTCTCATATCCCTGACGAAAATATATTTACCGTGGGATCTCTCATATCATTGAAGATATTTAATCATCAGATTTTGAATTAATCTAAACCGACTTAATTGATTCAAATATTGTTGACTAGACTACACGCAAATAAATATGGATAACCACGTGATTAAACTTCAATTATATATAGTAACTTCCCATATAGTTAATTAGCGCATATGAGTAGAAAATATAAAAATATTATCTCCAAGGGAAAAGAAGACACTGAAGGTATCGGTGGTGGGGTTTGCTGATTCGATTCCAAATATATACTCTCAATATAAAAAAGATATCATAACGAACATGTAGTATTTATTTAGGGTAAAAATTTTCGGAACCTTGTCTCTTTCTATTTGACTCCCACCACGGTGTCACCATTTGCAGACAAATATACAAATATATAAGGCAATTATTTTCATGAAAATATCAAAAATATCTTTTTATAATGATCTTTATTTAAAAAGTATAATTTATTTGTTTAGTAATATTTTGAATAAAGGTAATACTTTTATTTTAAATAAAAATTAAGTTCTACAATCTATTATTCAATTATTCAATAATCAAAATAAAATATTTTCACATGATAACAAATTAACAATCATAAAATTTTTATTAGAATAGCCACCAATATATAAATCATTATCCTATTTATTATAGGTTGCTCTGTATGTGTATGTGTGGTTTAGAATTTGAACACACATGCAGAACAAAGCCAAAACCAAATTCAAATGCTTTCTATTTTTTACTGTTGGTTTTGAATATTCATTTAGTGGCCAATTGGATGAGTTGAGATTATTATTATTATTATTAACAAATTACAATTACTAGTTAGTGCTAAGAAGTAAGAAGGAAGAAGCCAAAGGGAACCTTCTCTTTAGAGCAATCACGAGTTTGATTTACACTAAATGCGTAACTTCTTTTTCCTTAAATTACGTCAAATTCTAGAAGGTTTGATCTACTCTTAGTTCTCACATATTGAGAGAGAGAGGATTACGTTAACCAATTTACTTCATTGCATGAGTTAAATTCTAAAGTGATTCTCGAAAAATTTTTAAGATTTCAATTCCTTCATAAAAATTCTTAAAGTTAAAAAAAGTTGTATCGCTTTTTTTTTTTTCGAGTTAATCATCACAATTTGAGTTATTTGACACATTTTTTTTTATGATATTTTAGTTTTGACGTTAAATATTTAAAAGGACATTATTTAATTT
This sequence comes from Arachis duranensis, assembly GCF_000817695.3. Taxonomy (NCBI): domain Eukaryota; kingdom Viridiplantae; phylum Streptophyta; class Magnoliopsida; order Fabales; family Fabaceae; genus Arachis; species Arachis duranensis. The sequence goes on along the minus strand of NC_029777.3, from coordinate 7,176,316 downwards.
TAATGAATCACAAAATATCTTATATCCTAAAAAAATTTATGACCATTAGAATTAACACGGGAGTACTAAGTAAATAATGATCATCTTGAATAACATAAACAATCACCAATTAAATAAAAACACACTATACTTTTAAATTAACTATTTAAATTTTAATATTAAAATAATCATTTATACACTTAATAATTGTTTACATTGTTTAATATTTTCATTGTTTATCTATACTTTTTCGTTATACAATATCATTTTATCAAGTATATATATAGTGTCAAAATTAAAGTGACACTAATTTGTCTAATAATGGAATATGAAAAGGAGATATTAGGTCATTTAAAATGTGAGGAGCAATTTGATAAAAAAAAAAAAAACGAGAAATTAATATAGTATAATTTTTTAAATTTCGATGAAATTTAGGTGTAATTAAAATCTCGTGGACTTTTTCGATATAAATAATAATTAATTTCAAGCACTACTTTGATTTTTTTTTTTAAATTAAGTGATGAGAATGATAAGTTCATTATGCTTGTGGGTCAACTGTGATTAAATTTAGCGGTAAGGTAGTGGGGTAAGAAAAATAAATAATGGAATCATGAAAACTAAGCAATCATGAATTATATGTAACAATTTTACTATATCATTATAATTTTCAGCTCATGACCCAGCAATAATGGAGATAGATGTCACTAATAATAACTAAACTTAGCTGTCCATTTGTGATTTCTCTTCTCTATTTTAAATTAAACTAATTTGTTTTTTTTTTATTATTATTAGTTTATTACCAACACTAACTAGTTGTTAGGTAGTGATAGGAGGGATTTATGATCAAGTAGGTCGTTTTGTGTGTTTGATATGATGCTAATGTGTAGGTTTTATTTAATCAAAGCAGGTAGTAACAGACCCGGAAACGAAAAAAGAAATTAAAATATTCACTGGTACACTAAGATATATACTACTTTCAAATTATTGTCTCATGATGGATAATAATAGTGGAAATAAGGCGGTAGCGAGACAACAAAAATTGACACAAAAAGATTAGTGTGATTCAATTTAATGATAATATAAAGACAATAAATAAAAATTTTATTATAAAACATAATATATAAAATATGTGATAATTTTATTTAAATTAAAATTTTTAATGAGATATTAAAATGATGATCAATAATACACTCAAACTGCAAATATACTCAAATACCTTGCAATATCAAATCAAATAATATATATTTTTAACAGAAATAAACAAAAATAATATACATCTCACCAATACAAAAAAAAATATAAAAATTTAACACAAATTTTCTATAACAAAAATAAAAACAAACAACTTAATATAAAATATAAAAATACACAAAAAAATTAGTTAACATGTGTTTTGTAGACACATGATAAAATTATTATTAATAAAATATTTTAATTATTTTTTTAATAAATATAAAATAAATATATTGAAAATTTAATTTTTTTATATTTTTAATAAAAACTTTTAAAATTTATAGTTTTAACATATGCACTAAGGATACCTATGAAGCACAGATACTTTGTCGAATTGCCATGTTTTCGTGCTAGACACATTTTAGATATGACATTAATTGACATTCATTCAACATGCGTGTTTGTTGTGTTTAACTATATCTTAATAAAAATAAAAAAAAATTTTGTCAGACACGTTTGGACACACCTAAATATAATTTTGTGTAACATATTAAGCTTTATTCTTAATATGTATTTTCGAAATGAGTTTTAAAATAATATATATTAATATTTATTAAAACAAAACATATTTTAAATATTTTATATAATTAAAAAAAGACATTAAAAATAATTACAAAATTAATTTATATTTTAATATTAATAAATATCAAAATATTATTATAATTTATCTAAAAAATACTTTATATTTTTTATATATATATACCGTGTTTTCGTATTTTATAAAATTTTAAAATTCGTATATTTATATATTCCATATCATATCCTGTATCTATGTTAGTATTCGTACACCATAAAAAAAAATACTAAATCCTATCCAAAATAATTATGTACACATTTAAAGATCAAAAATTTTAAACAAGTGTTAATTAACTAAGATACCTTTGATTAGTATTTATATTTTTATTTTTATTTTTTTAATAAAATTTAAAAAAGAAAAAATATTGAAAATAAAAACTAGATTTAAGATATGGATTAAAATAGTTTTGACCGAGGGCGTAGGTATGGGATGAGTGGCGTGGACTAATGACGCTGGTCAATTCTTTGGATCTGGGACCGATAAGACGATGACGTTTGGCAAAAAGACAAATCAAGATTTTCTTATCATTCTCTGTAATTTTGTCCCTTCTTTCCTTTATTTAGGTAAGCTATTTTTGGCCCTTCTTCAGCAACCCAAACGTATCCGAGAAGTAACCTCCACCCAAATTAAAATACTCTTCAATCAACATAATATAATAGGGTATTCAATTTCAATGAATCGGCTTCTAGATGATTATATATTATATGGAGTCAATGAGACATGAGAAATAGTATTGTTAGTGAATAGTGACTGACTCCATATCTATCCTAACTTATGAATCATCCTAACGGCACGGCCCATATCCTATGCAAAGATGCCCTTTTCGTCTTATTCTTTTATATTTTAATCTAATATTAAATATGTAAAATTATAGAAAATATGATATTAGGTGAGTATAAAATTAGTACATGTAACATTCCTCGAAGTAAAATTGAAAAAGAAGGGAGTTGTGAATATAAAATTAAAAATACATTTTTAAAAGAAAATTGTTGAAATTGGCTGATGTTTGCATATAGAATGGTGTTTCTCATAGTAGTGGGACTGTATATAACAAAATTAATAAGAATACATGCTGTTTATTTTCTTGCACTACAAAACAAAAAAATGAATGTACGAATGATTTCTCTTCCAGTAAATTGATTTATTAAAGGACGGTATAAAATCTCACTGTATACAAAATACGTACACCCACTGCATTATATGTGGTGGGTGAAATTAGGCAACCCCCCTCCCTCTTCTTCTCCTATGCAGAGAGCCCTGCACCATCTCTGCAGTAGGCTTGTAACCCCTTAATTAAGTTACATTTATTAATTTTGCTTCTGTCATTGTCATTGTCAACTTCACTTCAATATATATGTTTAATAATTTCACTCTTAATTCAATAAAATTTTGTTATAAATATGTAACATAAGTACTTATTATAATTTTTAAAGATCGATTCTTATGTTCATTATTAGTGTAAGACCGATCTTGGTAGAATTAAATTTGTACATAATTTACATTGAAAGAATCCTAAGATATGTTATATACTTTATGATTAATATAATAGGATATTGACTGATGAATGTACCTACATTTTTTCATTCACTAGAAAAGAAATGTGTAACATGTCATAAATAATGTATATATATAGATAGAGATGAACTAACATAGATATATACATGTAAGGTGGGACCAAAGGAGTGAAAGAAATTGAAAGAGTGGGGAAGCAAACAGCGTGGGTAGTGGCTATATTTGCGGGTTTACATAGCCATATATAGGTGAGGGGCCCAACCCTTAAAGGAGTCCCCCCAGGCCCCCAAAAGTACTCCCTCTTATCACAAAATTAAATTAATTTTTTATAATTAAGTTGGTTGGTATAATAGTTAATTTATTATTTATTATTTTATTTAAATAAATTAGTTATTGGTCTGTCAGAATAAAAAGAAAAAATTAATTTTCATATGTTGCTTAATCTTAATTTTTGTATATATATTTTTGTCAAGTAGTTTAATCATAATTTTTAATTATTAATTTCTATAATAATAATCTATTATCTATGTAAAGAAAAATGATGTATGTTAGTATGTATGCGTGCTGGCCTGGAAGAAAGCAAGAAACATGAGAAATGTATATTGTAAAGAAGGAATGACATGATTAATTACCGGAAAAAAGAAAAAAAGAGAGAAATTATTGAAGCATGCTAGGTATAATAGAGTAATAGCAGCTAGGAACAAAGTATATAGTTACACGAAACCGTAGTCGACATATAATGTATCTCGTGGCACAGTTAAAGCCACACGTGCATGAACTTTTCCCGTTCTTCTTCTATCTAACATAGAATGATAATAAGATCACGAAAAGATCTCAGCAGATTGCAACGTATTTTGTTGTTTGTAATTATCCTTTTCTTTCTTTATTTACTTTGTTGCCTGCTGCTTTTAGGTTTTAATCACCTCACTCATCAGTGATTAAGGTGATTGTTACACTTTATTTCAAATGTATTAAGAAGGTTCCATGTATTAATGTGAATGCTTGCTTGTGTGAGAGCGCAATTCAAAGAATATAGAAAAGGTAGTGTACAATTTTGTCTCTAAATATATTTTATTATTTTCAAGACTTTTATTTTTTATATTATTATTTTCAAGACTTAAATAAATCTAAAGATCTCTTAATGAAATTATAAATTACTTATCTTTTCAATTAATTTGATTTTTATTACTTTTATATATATTTAACAAATAAAACAGTGAATTAATAAACACGTATTGGTATACTAATATGTATAAAGAAAAATGTTAAAACGAATAATATTGATTTAAATATAAGACAAAAAACATATAACCTAAAATTCATCATATAGATATACATTGAAAAAGCAGACTAGTCGCCGTCCACCGACTATAAACGTCCACATGAATATATTTTAAAGTTAATTTAGATATTAACCCTATATTTATCCATTGAATGTTATTAATGAAAAACTATGGATCTAATGAGGTGCTAAAAGAAGTAAATTAATTAAAACATGTGTTTGACTAAGCAAGAAAATGTATGTTAGATGTAACATCAGAATAAACCTAACAGCCTCCCTGTGATTTGGTCGGTTTAATTTGCATCCAACAACTAAGACTAGATGAATTAATATGCGGCTAAGTGAGGCTTCAAAAATATTCTCGTGTATAATGTAATTTGTTCTTGAACCCTCGCTTTGGTATAAATTCTGAGATAAACAGAAAACGAATAAAATGGATTTATACGATATGATAGTGATGTTGTCGTCCTAATTTGCTGGTTATAACATTAAAAGAGTAATCAAATAGAGAAAGAGAGAATCCCGTTCACACACAGATGAAGGTGGTCAAAGGAGTAGCTAGCTAGGTATACGTATGAAGGCGTAAGCGTCTACAGTACACATACATTGATACCTCCTGCAACCTGTTCGGAGTTGTCCGTACTGAAGAATTACCGGCAAGTGCCGGTGATGAAGCCTTCTTCTTCATCTTCTTTTTGTTGCTTTTTCACATTCACCAGTCACCACTACTATTACTACTATACATACAAGTTCTCATTTCCACTTTCTAGTTTTAGTTAGTTTAATTTCTATTCCCCTTCCTTCTCCAAAACACTTTCTTCTTCCTTCTTCCAAAACCCAAAATAAATGATGCAGTAGGAATTAATAGATGGAGAAGAAGGAGATAATGATGAGTGTGAAGATGGAAGATGCATCATCACTATTCAGCAATAACATTCCATTATGGAGCGTGTTTGATTTGTGTCAAGAAACAGAGGAGAAGGGTTCTTTAGGGTTTATGGATCTACTCGGTGTGCATCAAGACTACTACAACGGTGGTGGTGGTGGTGGTGCTCCTCTCAACTACTACTTCAGCATCACCTCTTTCATCATCCGTGTCCACCACTACTACTGTGGACCAAGCTGCACCGTCATCTCAACACGCCGACAAAGTGTATGTGATAATGCCTTAGAAGAAATTAATTAATAAAATAGGAGGGGCTAATTGGGAATTTTTGTGGTAGGTTGAAGGCGAAGAAGACAAATGGGAAGAAAAGAGAGAGGGAAGCTCGATACGCGTTCATGACAAAAAGCGAGGTGGATCATCTCGAAGACGGTTACAGATGGAGAAAGTACGGCCAAAAAGCTGTCAAAAACAGCCCCTTTCCAAGGTATATAATATAACTATATATTATATCATCATGCCTTTAATTTTTACTAATTCATAACATAATATACATGGTTCATGGTCATATTTATATAAATATATGTATATATAGGAGCTATTATCGTTGCACCAGTGGATCATGTAATGTGAAGAAGCGTGTGGAAAGGTCTTTCACTGATCCAACAATTGTGGTCACAACATATGAAGGTCAACACACACATCCAAGTCCACTTCTAATGCCTCGCTCTTCATCATCATCATCATCAATGCCTCAAACCTACTTCTCCCACCAACACTATCTACACCCACATCATCAACAACTCTTATTTAATACATTCCCTTCTCTTGATTTTCCTCCTCCTCCTCCTCCTTCTTCATCTCAGGACACCACCAATAACAATGCATTATTTCCTCTAAGCGACCATGGCCTTCTTCAAGATGTTCTTCCTTCACACATGTTCAAGCAAGAGTAGATAAACATAGATATAGACATGTGATTTATTGCTTGGTTTATTTATGCGATGCTGACTTAGGAAGCTCCATTGGTAGTAGTAGTGGTAGTATATCTTAGTTTCCTTCTCATCACTCATGATCGATGATCATCATATATACCTGTGAGGTTCCTACTTCATTTATCTATTTTTGCACATATAGACCTTAATTATCATCATAGTTAAAGTTTATTTAATATTATTTTTAGAGAAATTGGATACTCTGAACTTGAAATTACTTGTTACATTGTCATTGCCACATAAAACAACAAAGTTTCCGTTGGAGGATTGGAGTGTCTGAGAATGATTAAAAAATAGTACGAGTACTGGTACTAAATCCTATTGTGAATCTTCTAGTTTCTGACTCCTCGTTTGTCTTGTATAATTGTTTCTTTTTATTGAAGGAATGTGCATTAGTTTCACTGAGGCATAACAGGAAAGAGGGTTAGGTCTAGGTTTTTAAAGGGTAACTACAATTGGTGTGTGAGTTTTGCTTTTTTTCTTCTGTACCGGGAATCAACGGGTAAAGAATTATAGGGAAATGTGCTTCTATTTTTCTTATGTTTGAAGGATCCGGTGGTGAAAGTTGTGCCCCAAAAAGGTCAATGAGGTAATTAAATGGTGGAGTAATTCAACCATTAACAATCCATTTTAAGATCCTTGAGTTAATGCCTCTTTTTGTCCTACATACGATGCAATCCCCTAGTGGATTTGATTCATTAAAAAGCGGTGACAGCAGGCAATTCAAATAAGAAAAGTTAACACAAAGGAGAAAAACTTCGAAACGGTACCTTTGGATTTGGAGCGTGATAGCTAGTCCCCATAGTGGAATGCATCTTCATCTTTGATAACGACTCCTCTTTAAGAGACACTAATTATAATTATAATTAAACTACTCGCTATAATATTATGATACAAATTTAGTAATTTACAAGCAGTTATTTACATTACCTGAATTACGTCTAATATTAATACCCGTTTATTAGTACTATTTCTTCTGAGAAATTATTAGGTGCACATATTATATATATTCATACCATTTATTATTGATAATTTCACCCAAAATCCACCATTATTTCGTATGTCTAAGTTTACTAGTGACATGAATATAATCCTTTTTAAACACCTAATGATTCATCGTTTAGTTAAGACAGGCAGATTTGAGCAGGTGAGAGTCTCATCTGTGAGAGAATAATTGAAAAGAAAGTTAGATAAGTACACAGAGTTTGTACGCCACCACCAATTCATTGGTGGTGTGGGGCCCTGCTTTTCAAATTATACGCTCTATACATTGCACCGAATTAAAGTTTTCAAATTGGCATAGAGCAGGGAATAAATTAACAAATTCCATTATACTCTTACGCCTGAATTGTTCAATCCCCCAATAGTGATGCCAATAAAATTTACTTAAACACAGTTGACTTGTTCAAACACATCAAACTTTTGGTGGGTGGTAAAAAAAATTGACTACTTTCATAAAAATATTTTCATAGATTATAACCTTCTAATAATTTATAATACTATTTTTATATGAAATATTTTCATAGAAGTAGTCATTAGAAAATCCCCATCTATTTTCTTGTGCAAATATTTCTAAATACAACGTCTATTTTAATATAAAAAAATAAAAGACCAACTATAATATAAACCAATTTAATCAATCTCTTTTTATTCTTAATTTTAAAATTTAAAAAATTAGAATAATAAAAGATTATTATTATTTTTTGTAATAAACCTATTTTTTAACTAGTTAGATCATTTCAATATATAATGGTTTGTTTTCAATATAACTAAAAAAAACCTAAAAAACCAACTACAATATAAGCAACCACCCACAGCAAACCAAAAACCTCAACATGGCATAACCGGAGCAGATGAGTACGTTCAAGTTCAGATTCAGTTCCGTCATATTAGACAATAATTATATGTTGCTATATCTTTCTTACACGTACACCAAGTTGACAGATTAAATTAAATTTTGGAGTCCCTGGTTTGGTGTGCATGTGGAGCCACATTTGCCCTTTTCAATTCTCTATTTGTTGCAATACACGTACAAAGAAAAAAACACCAAATATTTTTACATGAAAATCAGACAACGGAGCACCAAAAGAAGACAAAAGTTGGTTTGCCTGCCATTAAAATTTATCTCACGTATACAAGTAACACCTCACTCTTTTTCTCTCTACTTTTTTTGGGAAGTGGATCTTTTTAGTGAAAAAAAAATAAATGATATTCAGTGTTTAATTTTATTATTTATTATTTTTTTATTTATTTTTAATTTTACTTATAAAATTAAAAATAAAAAATTATATTTTATTCTTTTAAGTGTTTAAAAAAATGGAGAGGATCAATTTTCCTTTTCTTATTCACTGTTTAGGGGTTTACATAAACCTGAATTTCCCTGTCTCTCAATGTTCCAAGAGTTCAAACCAAATTGTCTAAATCTATTCCAATGAACAAATGAGCCCAAAATAAAAGAAAGGAAAAAAAAAAGCAAGAAACTCGAGTTTATATTAATTTATATATTCTCTAATCAATATTTAATAATAAAATATTTATTGTAATAAATTTTGTAATATAATATAGTTAGTTTTCTGTTTTTTGTTAACTTTCCTATCTTAACTTCTGTTAAATGTTATCTGCTATAAATAACAACCCTTGAAAGAATGTAACATATTGATTCCATAATGAATTTGCAGTTGAGGAGATTCAGCATTTGCTTAATTGCTTCCCTTTCTTCTCTCACAATCATCATCTTCAATTTGTGTAGAAATTTCACACACCTAGTCTAATATCTAATAAAGTAATAATCAAATGAATAATTGTAAACTAAGTGGGTGTAGAAATTTGTGTAGATAGCATTCTTATATTTTTTTTTAACTTTAACCCTTTCCTTATTTCAATAGTTTTAAAGAGAATAGTTGTGAGCTGTAACGACCAATTTTTAATACGTCATGATCGTACTAAAAATAAAGCGTTAGTAACCTAATTTTTTTATTATTTATTTAATATTGAGCCTTTACATATTAATCTGTCAACAATTTCACTAAAAGGTTAATATCTTTTTATCATGAACAAATAATACATATTCACATACTTAATATTAATAATATATTATAGTGTTACATACAAAACTAACTACAAAATCTATCCTTTTGAATAAAACTTCAAACTAATAAGGCAAGAGAAAAAATAAATTCTATTGACAACTCAATGTGCAAACATATTCTTTTATACTCCTGTAGCTTCGCAATAAACATTCGCACCTGTAGTTAAAAGGGGTGGAAATAAGGAGTAAGAACTAGGGAGTTCTTAGTAGGACAGGAGTGGATAATTATGTCCATTTTATTACTTGCTACACATCAATTCGACAACAAAATACTTACAATCTTCAATAGCTAGCTAATAGCAACAAATCTCAGAATACAAACAACTTTAACAAACAAAAAATATAGGAAAAATTACAAGTCAAGAAGCACACATACACAATCAAAGAAACATATATCATAGAGAAGTATGCGCAAACAAGTATGATGCATGTCTGTCCTATGCAGGTTTTGAGCTTATGTGTCAATTGCCTACCCACTTCCGATATTACCTGGGCACAAATCCCGAATATAGCTTTTCAGATGCATACACTGTGCATATAAGTCTTACAGTCAGGCCGCATACAATGTGACTTTTAAACATATTGTAATATACTTATATATGGAAAACAGTTTATAATGTGTGGTGTTCCCACTATACATTTGGTCCAAACCCAAACAAGGTTGATTATGCTCTCATGTGACAGTTAGTCTTTTAAATTCTTTTTATCTTTGTCCTCTACTCTCTTATGACAAAAATTCTTTTAATTAATACATTTTCTTTTTTTCTGTACTCTGCTCTCTTATAAGGCTATAACAGAGATTCTTTAGAACTATTCAGTTTTTGCTATTTGTTCTCCTATGGTAGAGATTCCTTTAATAATTTTCTTTCTTCTTCTTTTCTTTTCTATTTATCATTCTTTTATTTTCCTTGTTTTGATACCACAAATCCTCTTCACACTCTTCCCTCATCTCTCCTTAGATGTTTTATAAAGAGTGAACCATAAGATTTTCAACTTATGTTCATCTTTTTACAACTTTTAAATAAGTTAGTATTTAACTCTTCTATTCTGCTATAATACAAACTACTAATATATAATATTTTAAAAATACATAGATAATAATCTTAATATTGAAGTAAGAGTAGTATTTTTCTTTATTACTCAAAACTTATTAACTTAAACTTTAAATAATTTTATTACTCAAAACTTATTAACTTAAGCTTTATTATTAAGTTTTTATAGATTATTCTCTATCTCTAAGATTTTTAAAACATTTATATTTTTTCCGAACAAAATTTATAAATTACTAAAATATCCTTACATATAATGTAATTACCAAAATAAATTTACACTTTTTATAAAATATTTATTTTACCCCCTGAACTTCTTAGTTATTATCCAAAATATCCCAAAACTTATATAATTACAAAACTAACTTTGATTTTTATTAAATTAGTATTTCAATCTCAAAAATAAATTTTTGTTTCAATACTTATCCCTTTATCAAAGATACAAAATTCCTATTCTCAAAATTCTTCAAGTTTTTTACTTAATTTTTAACCTATTTTCAAGCTTTACGATTATCGATTTTTTACAAAATTTACTTTAACCTTCCAACCATCAAATCTTGTCAAATTCTCAAGAGTTTTAAACTTAGAAACAGTCCCAAATAAAGCCACAAATAGTTAGTTCTTGGCTGTCCAATGATAACCAGACTATGATTCCATGAAATCAACAAGATTTAATCACAAATCAAACACGCACAAAATCATCACAAGTTCAAGTCACAAACATCAAATCAACAATCACACATTAAGAACACATTCAATTATTACAAAATTACAAAATTCTATTTTTGTATGACAGTCACCAAACAAACCGAAACACTAAGGAAGCTTTCTGAATGAAAAATCGAAAAAGAAAATATTAAAATTGGCTACTCCATCTCTGAAACTCTCATTTGGCCGAACCATGCATGAAAGATCAGCGGCGCCACTATTGATTTTTTCCGAACAAAAGTGACAACAATATGAAAAAAAAAAGAAGATACAAATATTTTAATCGGAGCCTGCGTCTTTTTATCTTCATTTTTTTTCACTGTGATTATATTATTCAGGAGCCTGGGTCTTTTATTCCGTCAGTGTTCTTCTAACTAGTTTTTTTTTTTTTCTTCCCATCAATCAAAGTTCTTACATAGCTGAACTCTCCATCATGCTACACGTCATGGATAGCAAAATAGTGAGTAATGTCCTACTTCATATCTTTCATCATGATAACCATAAAACTTAAATGTAATTTATTTGTTTTCAGGACAGAAATTGAATACAAACTGGTTGGTGCTTTAGCATAATCTATTCAATTTGGTTCAACCAAGCAAGATCTTTACCAAGATATTTTCACTTAAATATTGCCCCAAAGTCGAGGAAAGAAGAGGTATGGCCTACTTTTGCTTGACGTTAATGTCCTGTATCTTTCCTTACATACATGGAATACCTCCTCATAGAGAGCTTTTCCAAATTCCATAGGAGCTTTCAAGTTTTTGCTTTTGCTACACGTGAGAACGCACAGCCTTTGAGATGCACAACATGTAGGTACTTGAATCAGTTGTCCCTTGTATCCTTTTTCTAATTTCTCCTACTAATTACTTGAATGTCTAATTTGGAAATCTAACTGATACTTCAAGCTAAATTTTTATTACAGTATTATTATTGAATTTTTGGACCTCTTTTTTCAGGAAAAAAAAAAAAGATGAGCAAATTGTTCTCTTGAAAACTAACTGAATTGGGGAGCTCAACACAACATGAAGATAATGTTTCTCAACCCAAGGTGGAAAAGGTTGCTTATAGTTGAATACTTACTATAAGTAAATGGAAGAACCTTTACTATGAAAGCAAGAGAAATGAGGAGCTATTGCATTGAGCAGAAAAGCAACAAGTGGTTAATGCCTGAGAACATTGAAGAGGTTTGCTATTCTTGAGATCAAATGGCATATTTGCTTGCAAAACCTGTGTCAAATTGTCTTTGTAAAGTTTTAATCCAAAAACAGTTTTCCCAAAAGGATTGTTGAGTGTAAGGGGGGAAGGTTAGAAAGAAGAGTTTGTTTCTAACCCCCCATTTTGTATATATATTAAGTCAGGGTGTTAGTTTCCGTTTTGTATCTCTTTCGCAATAGGCTAGTTTATATTTAAAATCGTTTGTGCAGTTCTGTTATAATTATTTGATTTGCATCCATCCAATCCACTCTCCTTAGTGAGGCTTTAGTGGTTTCATTTAATTTGCACATACTTGAACCTCCTCTAGGCAGATATTCTATAATTTTGTCTGACAAAAATTACTCTTAATTTTATCTAGCCTTTCTGTGTGCACGAATTCAATAAAACAACATTGTCGAGTAGCATATGTGAAGAAAGTTCTACATCAGAAAGAATAAGCGAAAATTTATAAGATGAGAGATTCGTAAACTCAAAGTCTTAAATGTTAGTTACGCACAAAGATTATGTGAGTTTTATCTTTGGCTATTAGTATGACAACGGATAAGATGTTAGATTCGGCGTTTCATTTTTTATTCTTTAATGTTGTTTTGGTCACGGCAGTGTAAAGGGAGAGGAGGGCACAACGGTGGTGTAGCCTGTAGGCATAAGCAGCCATTGATTCTCTAAAAAGGGAAAAACAAAGGTTCCAACGGTTGGTTGATCTCCATTTCAACAGGGATACTTCTTGGATCTTGAGGACCAAAGCTTGGAGGACGATACACGTACCCAGTCCAAAAACACAGACCAAGTGCATCCTTAATGTTTTCCCCTTTTTCATTTTTAGAGGGGTCTTAGACTTCAAAAAATGTTGTAAAACTTAGCTGCTCCAAAAACAGAGAAGACAATTTTCAAATTGGCGCCACCATCTGCTCATTGAGAAGTGGTATTGGATGACATTACTTGGAGCCAAGACAATCGTCAACAGATTTTTAGATTGTGCAATCTCACACTATATGTTCTGATGACTCCTCCCATTTGAGATGAAAAATTCTTGGGAACTTTTGATAAATAATCAAACAATAACACTATCAAACAATAGGACTGGACTAAGCTCTAGTGGGAGTTACACAAACCTTTTTTTTTTCTTTTGATAAACAAAATTACACTAACCATTTTTATCACCACAATGAAGGCACATAAACTTGTTCTTTGAGATTCTGGGTGGCACTTTCAGTAGGGAAACCCAAAACATCTTGATTTTCAAACATTTCTGGGCAGGTGGTTAGTTTTCTTAAAATAGCAGCAACAACGGCATCGCCGGAGCCAGTTCTATCACAAGTAAATGGGGTTATGAGCACATCTTCGGTTCCAATCACCATCCCATCAAAAGATGGGGTATAATAGTGAACCCTAATAGTACCATCAGTAACAAACAGGAACTTAAGGTGATCATGCCACAAAGGTGAGATTTCCTCAGCGGTGTAATGGTAATAATCCCGTCGATTCTTGGTTTGTTCATAACTCTCCGAATAGTATTGGGGCTGATAGTTTCTCTTCCTCTCATAATATTCTTCATCTAGAAGGAATTCTAGCTCCGTTCTTGAAATTTCAATGATGTCAGCTTCGTTCCATGCTCTTTTTATTATTTCTCTCGTCTCATCACGTGATCTCCAAAGAGGTAATGGCAGGTTCAAATCGAAAAATACAAGGCTGCCAAACTTTTTAGACCACTTAATTGCTTTGAAAAGAGTCGATGCCATTGAGGGGCATGTAAGAACTTCTGAATTGAAATGGAAGATCCTAGCCTGCAGTAGTCCACACCAAAAAAAAGACAACTATTTCAGTTCACACGAGAATATCTATGTACAAGCTTCTTACTAAACAATAACAATTCTTACTCTCGCTAAACCTAAAGGTTATTAAAATTGGAGAGTTTAACCTTAACTCATATGACTAAACTCAACTCAAAAACTCAATTTTGGGGGATCTAAATTCAACTACAAATTAACTTGGGAATTTGATAACGTGAAAGTTTCCAGGACCAAAATTTGCATTACATGGGCAGCCACGTGAACAAGCCCCTTGTTACTCGGAGTCAAGAAAAGGGACGCACCCAAACCATGTAATGTAGAAAACCTAAATAACAATGCACGCTGTAATTTATTGCTTATATTCACTCTTTTCCCTTTTCCCCTCAACAATCGTTACTTAGCTCATATCAAAACCAAAGGATTGCCATGCAACCACATTGCACCTTAATTGATGAAGCAATCTTCCCCCAACAAACTCCATTGCATCAAAACTAAGGCATGTTTGATTTTCAGTTTGCAAAATTCCAGTTTGGCAGATTATACTAAACACTTCTAAAATAAATGAAACTCACATTTTACCCTCCACGCACATTAGTCTATCCATTTCTCAATCAATGAACTAACATCACAACAAAAATTAATTTCATAAACCAAAATCGTTAAAAAAAAAAAAATCTAACTTTGCTTCGGGTACCTCTTTCAAAACAGCAAGATTCAACTCATCACGACGCAAAGAATCCTCAGCACAATCCTTAGCCATTACCATCTTCATCTTCCCCTCCTCAAACTTCACCTTCATGTAAGAACACGCAGTCCTAACACCATCATCGAACTTCACCCCTCTCGTCTGCACCTTCTCCTTGTTCATCATCAGCACCATCTCCTCTCCAAGCGAGTCTTTCCCGACCTTCCCCATCACCGCGGCCCGCCCTCCCAGCCTCACGTGCGCCACCGCCACGTTCGACGGGGGGCCACCGGGGGCCCGGGAGAACTCCGGCGGGTCCCACTGGAGCATCTTCCACTCGGAGTATATGTCAGGATGCATCTGGAACTCGTGCACGCGAACCGTCGGGAGGAACTCCTTCTGCAGCGCGCCGAAACAGCACACCAATGGCGGGTCCTCGTAAGGGAAATTGATTCCGTCGTCGTATTCGTATTCCGAATCTGAATCAGGTTCTGCGTTTTGGGGTTCCATGGTGCCGTTTTCGGGCTTGGTTGTTGTTGGTTCAGTTCCGGATTTCTTCGTCTTCCTGCCGCGTCGTTTTGGGGTTTCAACTATGGCGCCGTTTGTGTTGTCGGTAGCGGTGGCGGAGGTCGAGAGTTTGGAATGGGTTGGAGGTTTCCATTTTGCGGAGTTTGGAGAATGGTGGAGGGATGGAGGGTGGTGGGAGGGTGGAAGAGGGAGGAGGAGGTGGTGGTGGAGTGAGGAAGCCATTTGGGTTTTGGATCAGTGGGAAGGGTTTATCCATTTGAATTTTTTGTCTGCAAGAACTCTTATCGGGTCAACGGGGAATTTTCCACTCTGCATGATATGTATCGGGTCGGGAATTTTAGTGACCCGTTTATTGGATAAAGGGAGAAAAGTAAGAAAAATTGGTGAGTGAAATTATAATTTGGGTTTTTTTTAGGGCTACAAATTACTATAATTTGGATTTACTATTAGTATGGTTAAGAATTTGATGGTGCAGAATGTTTGGATCATTAAATAGTCTCATAATAAAATATGGCACTGAATTTAGTGGTTTCAAAACGTTTGGACCATTAAATGGTCTCATAACAAAATATATTTTTTAAGTTTTTTTTAATAACTGTTAAATAGTTTTTTTTAATTTTAATTAGAAATTAATTTCATATATTTTATTTAATTATAAAAATTATTTTTTATTTTATAAATAATTATTTTATTATAAATCTATCATGTTTATTAACAATTAAGAACAAAAACAATAACGAATTAGATCTTCCATTGATCCTAATAAATTTTTTTGCCATTCCAATCGATTAAAAATTATATTTGAAAACCAATCGATTGGACTATCAAACCAATTGATTGGTTGTGATACCCAATCGATTGAATTTATGAAAACAATATGGATATGCCAAATTCAATCAATTGAAGTGTGCTACCCAATCGATTGAAATGTGTATTAACAACTTGAGGTCTCACTATTCAATCGATTGGTTATGTTACACAATCGATTGAATTTTGCACGTGACTTCTAATTCAATCGATTGGTATGAGAATTCAATCGATTGGAAAGTGATGTAAATGTGTTTTTTTCAGCATTCAATCGATTGATAATGTAATCCAATCGATTGAATTCATGAAAACAATATGGATTTGCCAAATTCAATCGATTGAAGTGTGCTAACCAATCGATTAAAATGTGTACTAAGCCTATTTCAATCTTGTTATTCGTCTATCTTATCTTTAAAATTCTATCTTCAATTTTTGCGATTTTATTTTGATGTAGATACTCTAATCTTATCTTTTTCTTAATATTAACATTATAAATTGGTGAATAATCTATCACCAATTATTTAATCCCACCAATAAAATCATGTATCATTTTCTTTGATTATAAAAAATAGATCCTTTTGAGCATTAGTCTTAGCTTATCATTTATCATATTTGAATTAAATAAAAATTAAAAAACAATATTTATTTGGACAGAAAGGATCGCGTCATCGCGGAGAGAAATAGTTTAGGAGATAAGGTATCGGATAAGAAATCTATATACTTCCAAATAAATCTATATGGTTACTTCTGTATTACACAACAGATGAATCGAAATAAGAATATAATTTTAATTTTTATTAGAAATGTACGTAGCTAAATTTTTTATAATCAAAGAAAATGATACACGATTTTAATAGTGGGATTGAATAATTGGTGATGGATTATTCACCAATTTATAATGTTAATATTAAGAAAAAGATAATATTAGAGTATCTAAATCAAAATAAAATCGCAAAAATTGAAGATAAAATTTTCAAGATAAGATAGATGAATAACAAGATAATTTCTAAAAACGATAACAAGATTGAAATAGGCGTAGTACACATTTTAATCGATTGGGTAACACACTTCAATTGATTGAATTTGGCAAATCCATATTGTTTTCATGAATTCAATCGATTGGATTACATTACCAATCGATTGAATGCCGAAAAAAAAAAACACATTTACATCACTTCCCAATCGATTGAATTGGAAGTCACGTGCAAAATTCAATCAATTGGGTAACATAACCAATCGATTGAATAGTGAGACATCAAGTTGCTAATACACATTTCAATCGATTGGGTAGCACACTTCAATCAATTGAATTTGGCATATCCATATTGTTTTCATGAATTCAATCGATTGAGTATCACAACCAATCGATTGGTTTTTAATCAAACACGATTTTATTGTTCATCACAAACATCACGGATCAAATATAATTTGTAATCGATTGGAAAGGCCAAAAAATTTATTAGGATCAATGGAAGATCTAATTCGTTATTGTTTTTGTTCTTGATTGTTAATAAACATAATAGATTTATGATAAAATAATTATTTATAAAATAAAAAATAATTTTTATAATTAAATAAAATATATGAGGTTAATTTGTAATTAAAATTAAAAAAGAACTATTTAGCAGTTATTAAAAAAACTTAAAAAATATGTTTTGTTATAAGACCATTTAATGGTCCAAACATTCTGGGACCACCGAATCCGGTGCCGTGTATTTAGAATATAACATGTATTGTTTATTTTTATTAATCTATTGTTAATAATACTACTTTCGACATGTTTATAAATTTAAAAGTAAAATTAGTCAAATTAGATCTTTTCAATAAAAATTTTCATATTTTATCCATTATTCATTAACATTAAAATAATATGCAATGTCAAATTAAATCATTAAAAGATATTTTATAGACAATCAAATATTTATATGTTTTATTTTAAGGTTATCCGAAATAAAAATGTAGAGGTCGGACTAAATCCTAATTCTACTTGTGGGTTATCCAGAACCGCAAGTACCTAATTCTAACTGCGAATTTATAAAAAATATGTAATATCATTAAATAACCTAATGAGCATGCAAATTAAAAATTTAACACTATCATTTCACAAATAATATAATCATCAAATATTTAATTTTACATAAAAATCTTTATTTAAATTAATAACACAAATACAAATAAAATCATTATAGTTTCGTGAGCATTCCATTTACATATTATCTGTACATTAAATTGACTTTTATATAAATAAAAATATTAAATTATCAAATAATAATTTTAGTTTAGTGGTTAGAAGTCTTTTACGCTAAGGTAGAAGTTCTTGATTCAACACTCACTTTAAAATAATTGTATATAACATTATATATACATGTATAGGATGCGGATTGATCACGTTGGATCAAATACATGCAAATAGGATATATGTTGCTATCCCTATAGAGAGGGTACTGTTGGGTCTGGATGAATGCTTTAAGTTAGCAAAAATCATTTTAGCTAGTTCCATGGTAGTTAAAACTCAATAAACATTTGCTGGTGTGTTGGATATTTATACAATAAAGGTAATTTGATCATAGATGAGGTTATTTTTCAGTTGATAGTAGATCATTATTCCATCACTGTTTGAGAAGTTAATGTAAAATGATTTTTTTTTTTTGAAGTAAAGGAGCTCAACACAATAAAGTAGAGCAACAAAAAAAATAAAAATTAAACAGCAAGTACAAAATTCAATCCATAATCATCTTCATCATTGTCATTAATAACCATTAGGATCAATTTCATTCCACTCTTTGTAGCTCATAAATGACCTATTAATAACATCTGCTACTCCTATTTCTTGACTTCTAAAGATTCTGTTATTTCTTTCCATCCATATATACCAAATGATAGCAAAAAAATCAATTAACTACCTATTACGCTCCTCCTTCTTTATAGCCCACTCATGTTCATCTCTCAAAGTGTTGTTTAATTGTTCTTGAAATAGCCACAATCTATCATAGTCAAACAACCACACACACCACACTTACTATGTAAACTCACAACAAAAAAATAAGTGATAAAAATTCTCAATATCATTTTTACATAATACACACACACACTGTCATGTTGATCAATAATGCCTAACTTACATAATCTCTCATTGGTATTGACTCTACCAACTAACACAACCCAGGTAAATAACTCAATTTGTGAAGGTAATAAACCTCTCCAAATAGAACTAGTGAAACTATAACTCGTAATATCCTTTTGAAGTGTTTTCGCATGCAAAATCTGCACAAAAGAGTTAGTAAAATAAATGCCTGATTTATCAAATTTATATACCAGTCAGTTCTCTCTTTCAGTTATTTAGTTGACTGATTGTACAATTCCATGAAGTTGACTAGTTTCAATTTTCATTGGAATAGTTTCCTTTTCCACTGAAAGTTTTATATCCACTATAAACCATCCTAAAAACCACAATCCCCTATAATAAATTCATTCTGATTTGAAATCGAGAAAATCCTTAGGAAAGTGTCCTTCGTTACACTAGCTAGCAGTGACAGACCCAAAAAATTTATGTTAGGGGGCAAAAATAATACACATTACTACAAAAGATATATTAATTTAAATTTAAAAAAAATAAAAGTGCACATTAATTATTCGAATACAAAAATCAACCAAAAATTACATTAGCCGCTAACTTTCTTCTCTTCAAATTTTGAAGGTACTTCTCTTCTTGTTTTCATATATTGAAAATGTTGAATAATTGTTTCATTATCAACTTGATTGAATGTCTCTCTTTCTATATATGTAACCAAACATTCATTCAACCACTCATCTTCCATTCGATTACAAAGTCAACTATGTATGATATTGATAGCAGAAAATATTCTGTCAACTGATGTCGTTGCCACAGGTAGAATCAAAGCTAATTTCAACAGAAGAAACACCAATGGATAAACAATATACTTTTTTGTCTCAACAATAAGAACTTCTTTTTATTAGAAGAGACTAATGGAGTGATTCCAAATTTTAGTGGTAGCTTTCTTTTGAAATATTTTTTCATTACTATTTCTAAAAATAAAAAATATATATTTTAAATTATTAAATTGATCAATTTACTTTAAAAATTTATATGCAACACAATTGCATATAATAGAATAAAACGAAAGATAAACAAATAAATAATAAGTATCACTAAATTGAGAATAAAATAAAATATATAAATTCATAAAGAGAATAAAAAAATATATTAATACCTAAACTAAAATTGTTTAAATTAAAATTTGCAATTGAAAATATTAAAAAAAATAATAATGAAATTAAAAGATATATAGAGTCATAAAGAACTATACAAAACAAAATATAGAATTTAAAATTTACCTTTTAATGAAGAGAAGATGACCATTAAATAAGAAATAGAAAAAGAAGGTTGAAAATATGAAATTAAGATGGTTTAAGAGAATAAATGAGTGACGGCTGGAATTTGAGAATGGAAGAAGACTAAATTTGATTAGGTTAACTAATAGTCAAAATGATAAAAAGATAAAATGGATTTAGAACTTTAAATAATTGGGCTTAGCTTATTTGTAATGGAGTCATTTAAAATTTAAAATGGGAGAATATTATATATATATATACTGGATTTTTTTACTATTTTCTACCTCCAAAGATAAATCCCATATCATCTTCTCCCTTATTTCCTGTTCATTTATTTGTAACTGACAAATATTCTTCTCTAGACCCCCTCTAGTAGGTACAGACTGATGAGAAAGCAATACATTAGGATTTAAATTATTACAAGAACACACAATCTTCTTCCATAATGGACAATCTTTCTTAGAGAACCGCCACCACCATTTGAATAAAAAAGCGATATTCTGAAGTACTACATCCCCCACTTCCAAATTTTCTAGCTTTTTTGGAGCTTGTACTATTTTCCATTTCACTAATGGTATCTGATAAATCGCTATTTTACGGTTTATTTTGTCTTGAATTGAGCGGATTTTATCAATTATTCTCACACTTATTCATTGAATTCGCATGTTTTACATTTTTCTTCCTAATTTTGTGCTATGATTGAAAACATGCTTCTTTGGCCTTAAATTTGCTAACTTTAATCCACTCTTATTACCATTCGATCCCGTGATATGTTTGTTAAGTGTTTTCAGGGTTTATAGGGCAGGAATGACTTAGAGGATGGATAAGAAGCATGTAAAAGTGGAAAGAACACAAGAAATTGAAGTTTTGAGAAGCTGGTAGCGACGCGCACGCGTGGACGACGCGTACGCGTGACTGATGCAGGAGACGAGCGACGCGCACACACAGATGACGCGTACGCGTGACCAGGATTTTGTCAAGCGACGTATACGCGTGACAGAGCGCCACGTGCTGCAATTTATAGAAAAAGTTGCGGGCAATTTTTGGGCTGCTTTGGACCCAATTTCAGGTCCAAAAATACTGATTAGAGGCTGCATAGTGGAGCTGGAAGGGGAATGAATCATTCAACACTTTCATTCACACAAATTAGGTTGTAGATGTAGTTTTCTAAAGAAAGAAACTCTCTCCTCTCTATAGATTTTAGGGTTTCTTCTTCCAATTTCTCTTTAGGTTCAAGTTCAATTTTCCTTTAAATTTTTTTCTCTTACTTTTACTTGTTTAAGCACTTTAGTTCATCTTCTTCTTTTGTTAATTTCCCTTTTTCACTATTTTTTATGTTTATGATCTCTTCTTACGTTTGGTTTCTTTTAATGAAATTTATGTTCTCTGTGTTTATTGTTATTCTCTTTGATTGTTAGTCATTTATGTTTGCAATTGGTTGTTTAGATTTTATTATCTCTTATTAATTCTCTATGTTTTTATTTTGTGCCTCCCAAATGTTTGATAAAATGCTTGGTTGGATTTTAAATTAGATTTTTATGTTCTTAACTTGGATTGATCAATTAGAGACTCTTGAGTTATCAAAATTCTTTTGTTGATTGTGATTGAAAATTGCTAGTTGGCTTAGACTTCACTAAATCTAATCTTTGATTAGGACTTGTGAACTTAAGTCGATTTTGCTCACTTGACTTCCCTTCATTGCTAGAGGTTAACTAAGTGAAAGCAAAAGACAATTACCATCACAATTGATGATGATAATGAGGATAGGAATTTCAATTCTCAATCCTTGTTAGGACTTTATTAGTTGTTATTTTATTTTCTTTTCATTTACATTCCTTGTTCAACACTTAAAAATCCCAAAAATATACTTTCTCATAACCAATAATAAGTACACTTTCCTACAATTCCTTGAGAGACGACCCGAGGTTTAAATACTTCGGTTTATTTTTATTGTGTTTGCATTGTGACAAACAAATTAAATATTGATTGAGGTTTAATTGTCGGTTTAGAACTATACTTGCAACGCGATATTTTTGTGAAAAATCTTTACTGACATTTTTCCTCCATCAGTATCCCATACTTGCCATCTTCGTTACTCCATAGAAATCTCCTCTACAGTGAGATTAACTTCTCTACCACTGCTTTTGGTATTTTGTATAAGTTAAGGTAGTATACTGTCAAACTATTAAGTATTAATTTAATTAGAACAAGCTTATCAGCTTTATTTAAAGTTTTCACTTTCCACAAACTGAATTTCTTTTCCACAAGCTGAGTTTCTCTTTCACCTTGTCTATAATCGGTTTCTTGATAGGTCTCAGATTTGCTCCAAGTGAAACACTAAGATATTTAAATGGAAAGGATGCTTTCTTACACGGTTACACCCTAATAATTTGTACATCATCCACATTCACTTCCTCTCCAGTTAATTGGAATCAAGTTGAATTTATCAAAATTAACCCTTAACTTAAACATCACCTCAAAATACCGCAAAAATCTCTTATAATTCCTAATTGTAACCTCATCATGTGGACAAAACAAGATGGTATCATCCACAAACTGTAGGTAAGACAATTAAATATTGTCCCTTCTAACCAACAATGGAGAAATTATACTATTCCTCACAACTTCACCTACCATCCTATGGAGCACATCAACAACAAAAATAAAGAGAAAAAAGGAGAGAGAAGATCGCCTTGCCTTAAACCTCATTCCATCTTGAAGGATTTAGATGTAGACCATTTATCTGAATCGACATAAATGCCAAGCAAACACACTCATTAACCCATGTTCGCCATCTAATACCAAAACTGATCTTTTAAAGGACGATATCCACAAAACTTCACTTGACTCTATCATACACTTTCTGAAAATCTAACTTAATTATCACTGAACTCTTTTTCCTTGTCTTCAGCCACTGCACAGTCTCACAAGCAATCAAAACTCCATCATGTATCTTCCTTCCTTAACAAAAATACTATGTGTCTCTCCTACTAATCCTGTCATTACACTCCTCATTCTTCATACTAATACTTTTGATATGACCTTATATACACATTCTACCATGCTGATTGGGTGAAAGTCTTTGATCTCCTTTGCCCCAACGAACATAGGAACCAGAGCCACGCAGGTAACATTAGAGTCTCTTGGTAGCTTTGCAATTTAAAAAAAACCTACCATAGCTGCAGCGAATTCTGACCCAATCTCTCTCCTAACATTAGAGTCACATTGTAACTATCATTACCTGGTGTCTTAGACAATTCACAATTTCATAACGCTTCCTTTATTTTTTCAACCGATTGCATTCTCTCCAATGCAGCTGCCTCGTCTTCATGTATCCAATTAATCAACCCATCACGAAAACTAACCGATGCTAAAACTTCCTGATGATATAAATTTTTTTAAAAGTCCCTTATACCAATCTTTATTATGGCTTGATTCTTCACCAACCGTCTATTTATCACTAGAGCTTCAATACGATTGTTTCTCCTCCTTGCAGAGGCTAAATGATGAAAATATATGGTGTTATTATCCATCTACTTAGCATGCTGAAACCTAGATATCTGCTTCCAATGAACTTCCTTCCTAACACACCATTTTTTACAGTAAATAACCAAAGCTTTTCTTCTCGCCTCTATTGTACCATCATACATCCCATTACTGACCACATTGTCTACCTTTTTTATTTTATTCTCAAATTATTTTATCTGCAAATCAGCATTACCAAACTACTAAAGTGTTACTTATGCCATCTACTCAAAGGTACAGTCAATGCTTTCAACTTATCTATAAAATGAGCATCTCCTAGACCCCTCCATTCTTCTTTCACCAATCGAAGAAAATTCTCATGTATGAACCAAGAATCTAAGCTTTAAAACGACCTTAGTCCCCCACCCATCTTGCTATCCTCCACTACGATCGGATAATGATCAGATGGATCCCTTGGGCCTCCTCTAAGTCGCGTCTCAGGAAACTCATCAATCTACTCCAGGTTCACCAGCACTCTATCAATACGAATATATGATTGGCCTTGAAACCATGTGTACTTACGATCATGCAGTTCCAGATCTACTAGCTCCATCTCATGGACCCAGTTTTTAAATTCTTCTGCTGATGTTGTTAACATACTAGCTCATTTCTTTTCTTTCACCTGTACAACCTCATTAAAGTCTCCTATGTAGCAAAACAGTACTTGATTGAAAACTCAACTTTTCTCATGCAACTAGTTTCTCCTCTCTTTCATGTGTACCATACATAAAGCAAAACGCATAGTTATAATTATTCTTCAGTAAAATGCCTTCAATGCACAACCATCTAGTCCCTTTATAATAATTATTTATCCTAAACATCAGTTCATTTCACATTATTAATAAATCATTAGAAGCCCCTTTCAATCTGACAAATTTTCATCCTACTGCAATATTTTTCCAAATTTGCATAACATCAAACTTAGTAACAATCTCCTTCTTTATCTCTATCAATCCTAACATATTAATATTAATAAAGTGACTTTGTTACAATCTTCATGCCAATAACCAAAGTAGTGGTGGAACTTGGAAGGATTCTTAACTTGTTTTCCAAATTTTACCAAATTTGGGTCTCATGCTGTGGTCCATTTGGATATGGCAACTAGAAGTCGAAGAGTGAGCATACGAACATATTTATTTTAAATAAAAAGAGAGTTAATACTTATTTTAGTCCATAAATTTGTATGCGAGTTTTAATTTAGTCCCTAAAATTTCAATTACTTATGTTTAATCCTACTCACATTAGTTTCTAGGACGATTTTCGATACACAAACGTCACTACAAGAAAACACGTCTATTGCCATGCTTTTAAAGCATGGCGAAAAGCTGGAAAAAGCGTGGCGATATCTTTTCGCCACGCTTTTTGACCTACCGCCACGCTTTTGAAAGGGTGACCTATCAAAGGGTGGCGGTTGCTCTATCTCCACGCTTTTTTCAGCCTATTGCCACGCTTTTTGTTTGCCACGCTTTTTTATAAACTGCCACTTGTAAAAGTGTGGCTGTAGGTTGGAAATATGGCAACGCTTTTAAAGCGTGGCGATAGGGTAGATCTGGCCATGCTTTTACAAGCGTGGCAGTAGACAAGATATAGCCACGCTTTAAAAGCGTGGCAAAAGTGTGGTAATAGAGGAGGTATGGCTACGCTTGAAAAGCGTGACAACAAAAGAAGATACGGCCATGCTTTTAAAGCATGGCAAAAGGGGAGGTATGGCCACGCGTGAAAAGCATAGCTAAAACGTGGTAATAGAGGAGATCTGGCCACGCTTTAAAAGCGTGGCGAAAAAGCATTGATACGGCCACGCTTTCTAAGCGTGGCAGTAGACAAAGAGATATGGCCATATGGCCACGTTTTTAAAGCGTGGCAAAAAAATGGTCAGTAAGCTAATTCTTTTTTAATTAATCTTCATAAATAAAATCTTACATGAATTCATAGATAATTTTAAATTTTAGTCAATGACAAATAATCAATTAATCCAACTTTCATAAAATTGTCACCAAAATAAGTGTGTGATCACATAACTACATACACTAACAAAGTACCAAAAGTGAAAGTCATAACTACTCATGAATTCCTAATACATGAATTAAAATTCCTAATCAAAGTCTTCTTGTACTTCATGCCAAGATATAAAAACTTCATGTATCATTGCAAGCTAAATTGTTTTGACCTGTGCCTTGCAAAATAAAAAACAGAAATGAACAACTACAAATGAAAAATGAATGATGCAGTAAACTTCAGCCCACTAATTTTTCTAACAATTAGATTTGACATCAAACTTAATTTTTGTAACATAAAAAGCATTCTAACAATCAGATTTAATTTTGCTACATATATCCACTAATCTGCACAAGGATTCTCAAAATCTCCTTTAAATTTGATATCAAACTTATTAACAAATAGCTTATTGTTCAATAAATAAATCTGATTTATAGCATCAATGAAAACGTGATACAACATTCATGTTCCTTTAGCCAATGTTTGATATTCTATTGTTGAGCCAAGCCTAAACCTAACAAACTAAAACTGAAACATATATTACTTATTTTTAACAAAATAAAGATGTAAATGTGGCATAAGGTCTCTGGCAGCAATTTAATTTTGATCATGCGCCTACACAATATGATGATATCAGCCAGTACCATTAATATCTCTCTAACATTTCACAACACACTATGAAATTTGAATCGTTTATTCAGAATTTTCAGATAGAAGGAACCAATAAGTGAAATAAGTAAAAAAGAAGATTCAAAACGAACAACAATGGCAACTAGTTCGAACCTTCCAAGTTCTAACAAACTTAACTCTTTCCACTAGTCATAGTTATTCAAAATCATATTAGAACCTTCCAAGTTCGAATTCAGCAACAACAAACAAAATTGAAGTACTTGGTTATATTACAACATTTTTATTAATAAAAATATTATAATTTACCTACATCATCTTTGTGTGGAATGTGAGTTGATTTGGAGGAGCGAGGAGTATTTTTTGCTCTGCTACTTGAGGTATCCAAAGGAGAATCTTGGACAGCTTGAACTAAGGCTGCTACCTCTTCATCGCTCATTCTAGGGTTGAGTTGGTGCACCAATACCTTTAATAAACTACATACACCATCCATCTTCTTCTCTAATGATGAGACCTTAGTGTTATATTCAACTTTTATATAGCGAATCTCCTCATCTTTTTTAAGAGAGCTTCTTGTAATCGAAGCCCCATAACAATGAACTCGACCTGGTTGGTCCTTTCCTAACACTCCTACAAATGCATCATCTTCATTTTCTCCTGCTTCTAAGCGGTTGTGAAGTTCAGTCTATCAAAAAACAACAACCAACAAGGTTCAAAGTCGCATTAACTCAATTTAGATAGAAATCACATCAGAATTCATAATGTACATATCCAAAATACAAATACAAACAACTCACAATTGTGGCTTGTGTTTTAGCATCAATTTCTTTTCCTTTTTTACTTGTGCGAGTTGCTATGAAAACTTCAGCCCTTGATGGTTCGTCACTGTTCTCTTTAGAGTCGCACTAGAGTACATAGAGAAAAGTTTACATGAAGCATACTAACTAGGCAACTACACCGTGAATACATATAAAAAAGAAATCACAAAGAATAAGTTATATTACCAGCTGCTTATGCACTATTCCAAAATTTGTGGATCCCATTCGGTGAGGACATATTTGTTTCAACCTATTTTCAGTATTCTTAGCAGAGATAGCCTAAATATAAAGAATCAACCTAAGTTTAGGAACATGAAAAATCAATGATAGTATGCTTGATGGTATAAGAAGAAATAAAAGGCAATATTACCTTGATGGCCGGAAAACTCCAATACCGAATTAGTTTGCGAAATTGAACCTCGGGAATATCTAATGGTCGGTTCTTTATCATTTCTTTCTTTGTGTTGTACTTCACAAAATGCTCTTTTTTATTTTTCTCTTATATTTTTTCCATGCACCACAAAATCCCCGCATTACCCACGGCTTTGAACTTATGGGAAGAATGAACTTTTGCTCTGCAACACAACACATTAGAATATCAACGGTTAGCACAAATAATGTGACAAATAAATTAACAAAAAATTATCTATAATGCCATATTTACATACATTAGCATACTCACACATGTCCTCTTTGAGTTTATTAGGCACACCATGCCAACTAGTATATAACAAAGACACAAAACGAGGGTTTCTAACTGTTGTGCCCAATAGTTGGTTGAGTTCAGATACAACCTCGTTGGTTGGACCTACGGGCTGCCCTTGAAAAAATACCACCTCCCGTCGATCATTAAAATCTGTGGCATGAAGCTTTTTGCACGTAGTTTTTCCACGGATTTTCTTCTTTATTGTGCCTAAGTCTAAATAAAATAACATAATTCAATTGAGAAGTAATATAAGCTCTAATTAGACAATAAACTAAATAAGAAAAGTACCTTCATTACTAGTTTGTCCTCCACTACCCGCATCATTTGCATTATCATCAAGCTCATTTTCTTCATCTTCCTTATATTCTTCATCTTCCAAATTTATCCTATGTACCTTAAAATACATGTCAAGACTCATTCCTTTTTTATTTGAAGTTGCACTCATCTCGCTTGTATCTTCTCCGTCATCATCATAATTTATGTCATTTTGATCCATTGCATCAAGTTCAGCACCTTTGTGGCTTTGTCATTCCAGAAAAAAACCACGTACGTCCACAGCATCGCAAGCAATGCGTGTTCAGCATTATCATTTAACCAAGAAGGAACATGCGATCAAAGAGAACGAATCAGGAGAAAATGAAAATGGAAAGGGAAAGCCCTAAAAGTAAAAACAACAAAAAAATCGAGAAAATAAAAAGAGGAAAATCGATCATACCTTGGGAATTGGAGGGCTTGGAGGAGAAGAAGAGGGAGGAGCTTGCCGTCGTCCATGTTTGCTGGAGCTTGAAGGTGAACAGAGAGATCCACAATGATTCAAAGAAGAACAAGAAAGAGAAGAAGAGTATGAAGATTAACAAGATGAAGAAGAAGTGGTTTCCATCAGTGACGAAGAGTGACGAAGGCGAAGGTGAAGGGCGACGGGCGAAGGGCGACGGGCGAAGGGCGACGGGCGACGGGCGAAGGGCGACGGGCGAAGGGAGGAGCTCGGACGGCGAAGGGCGACGGGCGAAGGGAGGAGCTCGGTTGGGAGCCAGGTTGGGAGCCGGGTTAGGGTCAATCGGTTGGGGCCCTTCTCGCCATGCTTATAAAACGTTATTGTTGCTCTCTACGGCCACGCTTTTGAAGCGTGGCAAAAAAGAAACTTTTGGCCACGCTTTTTAAAGCGTGGCAAAAGTGTACCAGGATATAGCCACGTTTTGTAAGCGTGGCTGTAAGGAAACCCTGTCGCCACGCTTTCAAAACGTCCTTGTTTCTCTCTATGGCCACGCTTTTGAAGCGTGGCAGAAAAAAACGTGGCCTTTTCTCTAATCAATTGCCACCCTTATAAAAGCGTGGCTGTTGATCCTTTTCGCCACGCTTTTGAAGCGTGGCAAAAAAAAGTGGCCAAATCTCTAATCTATCGCCACCCTCATAAAAGCGTGGCCATTGACCACTTTTGGCCACGCTTTTGAAGTGTGGTAAGAAAAAAGCATGGCCATAGGCCTTTTTTCTTGTAGTGCGTTAATAGAACACTGACATAGATAGTCAAATACCACGTTAAACCTGTAACATATGCAGTTTTAGTTTTAGCGCTCAAATAGCAAAAAACGACATCATATAACTTGTTTGGGAGGAAAAGTTTCAATAAACACTATTTACGGTATTGTTTTTTGACTATTTAAGTGTTAAAACCAAACTAAAATCGTTTTACACAGTCAAACGTAGTATCTAACTGTCTACATCAGCATTTCGTTAACGTCTGTGAGTAAAAAATTATTTCTGGAACTACTATAAATTATATTCACAATATTTAGGGACTAAATTAAAATTTTAGAGACTTAAAATTTGCCTAAAGATCACATTGAGTATTATTTTCAAAAAAGATAAAAAACAAAGCTAAATTTATGGTTATTTAGTGTCTTTAAAATATGCTTCTAAAACAACAATAAGTTAATAAATATTATTATACAAAATTATATCGCTGACTTAAGAATAATTAATTATGAGAATAAAATAATATATTTTCGTGGTAATTTTGATTTCTTAAAATATACACCTGAAATAAAATAATTAGTATTTAAATTTTTTTGAAATTTATTTAAAACAGAAAAATTGACTAAAAAAATAAAATATATTCTTCACAATAAATTTTTTTAAATTTTTCTATATACTATTATTTATAGACTGACCTAATACACAGTCAAACCCAAAGTGAATAAGGTCCAATCTACAAATGTTATCTAAGCCAACACCCTGACCTTATTAATAGAGTCGAACGCGACGACGTGGACTTAACTTTACTTATCCAAATAATTTACTAACCCTCTCAATATCTCCTATTAATCTAGAAAGATCTCAACAACATCCCTAATGAAAGAGAATAACTATCCACCATTAAAGGTGGAACAAACTCTAAAAGATGGTTATTGTTAAACAACATCTACACTTATAAATACCCTGACACTCTCAAGTATTTTTCGAATCCAATCTACTAAAAACATTACCTAATATCCTTGCTAACTTAAGTATCAGAGTCCTTTGCAAGTATCACCCCCACCTCCTCACGAAAAACTCAGACGACGGCACCTTGATATCTATAAACGTTAGACACTGCCCCAAAGAAGACGGAATCTCACATTCAAACTAGAAAACAATTCAGTTTTAAGTAATCCTTGAAACAACTATATTTATTGTGAATTTATTTTTTAAGTATTCATAATTTTGCAATAATACTTGTAAATCATTTTTACATAAGGTATTAATAGATCAAATATGATTATAGCGGTTATGATGACTATACAACTTTAGCAATGCTTAAAATTAAAATTATATTTTTTATTTATTATTTTCTTTAAATTAAAGTGTTGTGAAATAGTAAAAAAAATGTAACCTTAATTTAGCTGCATATTTTAATTGTTGTTATTAAAGTTTCTTAGTCATTATAGCCATAACAGTCATAGCCACCATAAAATGTACATGGATATTGGAGTTAGCAGTTAATTCCAAATTTATATATCAAAAAGGAAAAAAGGTACATATATTGAACTTAATCATCTCTAATAGGATCAATGTCATAGTTTTTAGTAGCTTAATTTGATGATTGATCAATATATTAGTAACGATCTTTAAACATTATACTTTTACTCTTTAGATCATGTACTTTGTGGTTGCATTTCTAACATTAGTACAATTTTTCCTCATAAGAATATAATAAATAAAAAGTAATTATTCAAATCACTCTTAAAGATTTTAAAAATAGACATTTTAATTTTTTTAAAAATATTAATATACAAAAATATTGTTAAAATTTTATTTTGGTAGACAAATCAGTCCCTAATTCATTTTCCATAAGAATAATTATTCAAATCAGTCTCCAAATATTTTAAAAGCGGATATTTTAACCTAAAAAAAATTAATACACAGATCAATCCTTAACGCTTTTCTCCGTCAAACATGACAATCTCCCGTCTATTTTTGGACATGACTCACTAAATTCTTCAAGTATTTATTAGAAAAAGAATATTAATAGATATTATAATCAAATTAACTTTTAAAGTTAAGTTAACCCTATTTGATTTCTAATATAATATTTTTAAAAAAAATATTATTGAACTATCTTCGTTACATACACAATTCTAAATCCAACAACAAAAAAAGATATACTAAATCTCATAATTAGACTAACTTAATCTATATGGCACATACATATTATTTTTTTTATTTATAATTTGTGCAAAAACTATATTAACAAAAAATAAATGTGTCAAATTTGCAACTTAATTCCATATGCATAATGTCAAATTGTTAACAAGAATTGGATAATGTCCTATTTTAAAAAGTATGTTTGTATTAAAAAAAAATGTTTGAATTTCAAAACATTATTATTCACCTTAGTTGTTTTCAATAAAAAGTGTATCAATATGTTAATATCACCATTCACATGCACAAAATTAAGCTAATAATAATAATAAAAATGGACACATAATAAAAGTAAAAACAAATATTTTATTTTATTAAGTTAGAGGAACTCTCTTGTAGGTTATTAAATTTTATCTACTATAAATAGAATTTTCATTTTAAATAAAGAATTGGGACTATTTCTAGTCTCATCTGCTTAACTGCAACATGTATAAATTTGCATGCCAACTCAACATTTTCTGTTAATGAATTACGTCAAAAAATGGATAAGAGACAGGTATGTCTGACTGAAAAAAACATTGAGAATTAATGTGTATTAATTTTTTTTGAGAGATTAAAATATCTACTTTTAAAATCTTTAGAGATTAAGAGTAAAACATTGAAGATGTTTTTGTGTATTAATTTTTCTTTTGAACTAAAATATCCACTTTTAAAATTTTTAGAGATTGATTTGAATAATTACTCGTAAATAAATGTGCAGAAGATAAACTTATACACGCGCACACAAATCATTTCAACCTGTATTTATTTGGTAAATTTTTAAATATTGGTATAATTGAAAGAAGAATAGAAGAACGTCAATTATTACTATTAGGAGCATCATAATCCATGTTACAAACATTGTTAATAATTGATCTGATGATCAAAGAATGTGTAGCTCATATTTGCAATGTATTTCCTTTCCAAAATAACAAATTAAAGGAGAATGTATAGGATGATAAACTTTCATTCTTTGCATCTGAATAAAAGTTCCTCAAAATAAATAAATAATTAATATTAATTTCCATATTAATATGAAAATAAAATATAGTTCCTTAGAAATTTTAAAGCCATTTTATGATAATAGTAATAATAATGGTTAATGTTTCTATCAATAAAAATAGTTATGAACAGTATGTCATACCACTACCAGTGACCCAACAAGAAAAACTATATCACCCCTCTCCAACAACAGAACTTGCTTTTGAGTGCCCTTGATCATTATCTGTTTCCTGCAAAAGATTACAGAGTGTTAGGCAAGTAACAAACCATGAAACTGTTGACTAAATAGAGGTTACTTTCAGAGAAACAAATGTTGTCATACAACCCTGTTTATCAGTTGGGGAGAGTTTTTTCTCCCTTGCCTGATCCTGTTAACGGGAAAGATACATCAAAGAAAGCACCTTTTGGCTTTGAGCAACTTGTGCAGAGGAGGATAATGATAATTGTGACAAAAGACAGCTGTCATCCTCAAGCTCTTGCAGCTTCTGTGATTCTTTATGATCCTCGTTCTCTTGCTGCTTCTGTGAATATTTATGATCCTCATGCTCTTGCTGATGCTGTGATTCTTTATGATCCTCGTTCTCTTGTGGCTTCTGTGAATCATTATGATCCCCGTGCCCTTGTTGCCTCTGTGAACCATTATGATCCTCGTGCTCCTGCAGCCTCTGCAAATCTTTATGATCCTCATGCTCCTGCAGCCTCTGCAAATCTTTATGATCTTCGTGCTCTTGCTGCTTCCGTGAATCAGTATGATCCCTGTGCTCTTGCTGCCTCTGTGAATCATTATAATCCCCGTGCTCTTGCAGCTTCTGTAAATCTTTATGATCCTCGTGCTCTTGCAGTTTCTGAAAATCTTTATGATTCACGTGTTCCTGCAGGTTCCGTGAATCTTCATGATCCTTGAGCTCATGCAGCTTCTGCGAATCTTTATGATCATCGTGCTCCTGCAGCTCCTGCGATTCTTTATGATCCTCATGCTTTTGCTGCTTCAGAGACCCTCTCTCATAGAGAGCATACTCCTCAGGTTTTTCCCACTGCACCATGAAGAGTAACCATCACACAAAATAACAATAAATCAAAACATGTCTGATCGAGATCCAAAGGTTGAAACATTACTTTGCTTTCACAAGTGACGCAATTGTAGTAGTAAGTATGACCATCAGGGCAGTAGTGCTCACTCCACTCACACTCGGGAAAATCTTCATCTACAGGACTAGTAGGCATATCAGGTGAAATACTGCCAGCAACTGTATTAGAATTGCTTACACTCTGAGTAGGTGTCTGCAAAAGACATTAAAGCAAGAAATTTATTGCGGGCTGAGAAACAAATAAACTTAACCAGTAACTAGTCAAATGATAATTCATTTAGTGGTTAGCAATATAGTTAATAGTCGGGAATACAGCTTGGGGGGGAGGGGGGAAAAGAGAACTACATTATGTCACTATCTGATACTGTTCCACAATTATAGTACAACATTTTTAAGAAAGAAAAATCTTTCTTCAGAAAAGAACACTCAAAGTTGTTGCATTTATAAAGGCCACAAAAAGAATTGTATGACTAACTTTAAACAGTAACTGCAAAAAATTGTAAATATGATTTAATTGACAACAAACATATAACAAGAAGTACCTAACTATCAACCCAGCAGCATCAGCCAACCTCTTCAATAACATAAATTTACTTACATTACGACCAAAATGTCCCTGAAAGAGTGACTTTCAAAGAATGATTGATCACTGTATTACCCAATAGTCACTAACCTGTGAACTTGGCTGCTGCTCTATATTTTGCACTGACAAATCTGTTGGATGCAACTGTCTCTGCACCTCAGGATAAAATGGTTGAGAAGACATCTTTGGAGCTTGATTGCACTGCAAAGGCATCGAAGTCAATTGTGAATGTGGCTGTTGGATAGGAAATGGCTGGGGCACCATGTTAGCCCCAGGTTCCCAATTCTGCATATGAGAAGAAACTTGTGGGTGTGCAATAGTAGAACGATGTGGAGCCATAGGCATAATACTTCCTCTAGTATTTGGATCACCGAAATTTGGCACTGGCCTGTGACAAGATATTAATCAGAAACTACTTTAGCATGTCAAATGCATGAAAAGTTGCCTCTGGGAAGAAAAACAAATAAACAGGATGAACAAAATTCCCGAGTTAGATCCATCAACAATATTCTACTGGCTGGAAAGGTATTATCATATTGGAGTTTTCCTTCCGCAAGAAGTTTTATTTTTATTAAATATATCTTGTAAGTATAAAGGGTTTCATATACTAGATGAATAATGCATAACAAGAAAATTGTAGAGTTATGCAAAATATGAAGAATACGCTGTGTCATATTTTGTTCATTAATAATAAACAACACAAATAAACATGTCGTGTAGTTTTGCATTAATATATTAATAACAAAGACTGTCATGAATATAGAGTTGTGTGAAATGTAAAGGGGCAAACAGTAAAACCTTGGATCTCCAGTCTTTGGTTTCTTTGGCTCCGCAAAACGAACAATTAATGGATGATCACAACCCTGAATGATTAAACATGACAGTTTAGTATCCATTCAAAAGAAGTCATAACAATATGTATCAGGCACAATATTTGCCTTACTCTCATTGTGAATGTGTTGTTCAGCCCTTTGATTGCCGCCAACGCCATTTCTCTATTAGAAAATTTGACAAAAGCATATCCTTGGAAAACAAGAAATGCATCCATGTGACAAGCATGCTAGGTGAAAAGGAAAATCACGTATAATAGCATCATGAACAAAAATAAGCACAACTTGATGACGTAGACCCAATTCTAACCAAGTTCCCAAAGTGATAATAATTTGAATTTCCTCACACACTGAGCTAAGTGAGGAGTGGGGAGGGAGAGCTCTCTCTCTTCATTCTTAATAAGTTACTATTTTTGTTAATCAGGTGTGTGATCTCCTTGAAATACAATGTCAAGTAAAGAAACAAAAAGATCAGGTTTGTCTATTCTTCAAAGCCACAGAAATGATAAGAACATTATATTACAGGAATAGGGACCAACCACGATTGTGCAGGTAGACATCTTCTATATGTCCATAAGCAGAAAATATCTGCAGAAAATGTGGATACAAAATTTAGAAACTTAGTATGAAACCTAGGATATCACACACAGCCATGCAGACTACACAGAATATTCCATAATATCTTAAGCAAACAATAAACAATAATCTCGTATCAAAGCGAAATTGATGACTACCATAATAAAGAAAATATCATATCTACCCACTTGTGTGATTGTTTCACGTAATGTTTGGAAATTGAACAACTAATTTTGATATACGAAATAAAAATGTTACTATCTACAAAGTTCCTTCGGAAGATATATTTTTGACTTGGCAAAATTTAGAAAGAAACACATCTTAAACTGAATCAGACAGCAAAAAACTAGCAGATAGTAGACAATGGTAACCAGCTTTTCGGGCTATCTGTTAACCATAACAACACATGTCTCAATATGATTATGAATATTTCTGTCTCTAATATCTGTTTCCAGTTTAATTGGAGACACCTGCAATGGTGTGGGTCTAGACACATTTCTACAGTTTGCACATCATCAAGCGAAATAAAAGGAATATTGGACTACATTCAATAATAAGAAAGATACCATAGCAACTTGTAATTAGGTTAAGGAAAAATATTTGGCTGGATGTGAATGGTGAAACATACTTCTTCTATTTCGTTTCTCGAAGCTTCTTTGTTGATGCAACTAACAAATACTTTATCAGCAACCTCTGAAGAAACATAAGAACAAAAAATGAAATAAAATATGAAGTGATAAGCTGAAAACAACAGCATAAAGAATGAAAACTTATGTTAGAAAATAGTAAGCGATGGGTTATCTTGGGAAAAAGGATGAGAATTTACCTTCTGAAGGATCTTTCTTTTCCACGTTCCGTACAAATGTTCGAACCCCTAGAAAAGGAATAAATATGAATCAAATGACTAATACACAAACAAGTATGAAGCTTTTAATTACTCATCACTCACTGAAGACAGTATACTACGCTAAATGACAAGTTTCTATCAATGAAACTCGATGTTTGAACATAATAGGATGATTCTTTGTAGCGTTAAATTTAAACCTGTTGCCTGGTAAGGTCTAGAGAGAGTAAAATGGTAAATGTATGCAGTCTAACCCTTGTGAGTGGAGACTATTTTTCCATGATTTGAAATTTAGAACCCATGATCTCTAAGTCACAAGGCAGCAACCTTACCATTGCATCAAGGCTGACTCTCAATTTTCAAGGGAAGCCAAAGAAAAAAGGGGTCTAAAAACAAAACATACAAAGATTCAGTATAGACACATACAGTGCCAAGGCTAAACCGCAGCTTCAAAACGCTTGTGTGCACACAAACAAACATAGAATTACTCTCACCTCCCTTGAGTTTTACCCTCGTTATGTACGATACTGTTCTCTATTTTGAGAACACACAGGAACTTCCCGCAACAGACCATATGTCAGGGGAAGTTTGTAACAAATAAAGAAAATGCAAGCAAGGTTTGTGTAATTACCATAAAATAAAAAGGGAGAGAACAAGATGAAGCTATATATGCCATTGAGTTCACATTTCAGTGTGAAACCTGTTCTTTTCACTATTTTTTCCTTAAGAAACTAAACTACAGCATGCATTCAAAACCTTCTTTAAACTGAACCAAACTAGATAGAGAAAATATAATCTATTAATCAGCTAGGAAGTGGAACCTGGTTAAGGCACACTAATACAGTATTTATCTCATAAGTTTTGAAGGAAGTAAAATTTGAAAGAGTTACCAAGCCGTTCACGTTCCCGATCAGCATATCTGACAACAACAGGAGATGATTCCTAGAACATGTAAATGAGCCCAACAATAAATATATGTTTAACTTTGAAATAATAAGCTGTATAGCAGAAAGAAAAGGTTCAAGTCCATCATAGGTAATGTTGTCCTTACCCCAGGAAATGTATACTTATTGTTTAAAGCCTTAATGGCTCTCTCAGCTTCATCTAATGTTGCATATTTCACAAAACAACTTCCTACAAGGTTGATCAAAATTTGAACTAGTGTGATTTCTTTCAGATATGGTATGCGATTACTGGTAGTGTCAAATTAAGTCATTAATCCTTGCAACCATTGGGAAACCAAATTACACAAACTGATGATGAAAAATAACTTATACCTTGTCGTCCACCAGTTCTCTTATCTTTTAAAAGAACAACCTCAACAATAGTCCCATGCCCTTCAAACACCAGGCGGATCTGATTAAAAATTAAAAGTAGAAAATGAAAAGAGATGGAAGGGTAAGAAACGGTTACAACTTACAAGTTGATAAGCCAGTGTGCCAGCAGGCAAAAGACACAACAAATCTTATCACTTGAAACTTGAAAATCCTAATATCTCAAAAGTAATGCTTATGGCAAAAGGACTTACATCAGTCTCGGTAGCTGTTCTTGGAACCGGTGCAACATAAACTTTTACATGACACGCACCATCTGCTTGATCTGCAAAGAAGAATTGCCGGCGAAAAGAATACTTAGCAAAACAATCGTATTATGCATTTATTTATTAAAAAAAATAAAAAAAAAACAGCTAAAAGGTAATGCTCTCAAGAAATAACAGGAACAACAGTGCAGCCTCATTGGTCCCAAGTAGAATGCATATTAATAGTCATGGTCATTGGTATAAAAGCAACAAAATTCAAATAAGAATGTTAAGAGTGTGATTACAGTGTGCAACTGGAAATCAGGTATCAGAATAGAGTGACCATCTAATCTAAGGGCAACATGAAATGAGCATAAAAAATAGAATCCAATCCACTTACATATATCAAAAAAGAAAAGAAGAGAGAAAAAAAATAAACAGAGGAAACGAAATTGGATTGTACCTGGAGAAGTAGAAGTCCAAGCTCGCTTGCGGGGTGGACGTGAATGGTTATATCCAGAAGCAGGAGAATCGATTGGGTTAGGGTTGGGGAAGGCATTGACCCCGTTGTGGCAGTTGTAGTTGCCGTTAGGGTGGTTGAAGTGGTTGCTGTTGTCTTGGGTTTGAGGTTGAGTGTAACTGTGAGGGTCTCCGCTGAAATTCACCATTTGAGGGATAGCCCAGCTGAGCTACGCTGGTGGATAGAGAGAGAAAGAGGTTCAATTTGGGAAGAAGCCGTGCCCTTTTCCGGTGGTCTTCTCAGCTCCGGACTCTGCTCAGCTCGGAAAAGTGAGGTTCTCAACTGATTTGCCGTGCCGCTGAGGGGTTTACCAATTGAAAAATAATTAGAGACCGTATTCATATTTTTAAATAAAAAATACATTACAAAATCTTAATCATGATATATTTTAATAACTTCAATAGCACATAATATTACTAAACCCTAAATACTTTCTAAAATTATTTTTTCCTCATTTAATTACCCGCTATTCTAAGTGTTTGTTTTGGACGCTATTATTTTAATAAAAAAAAATTTAATAAACTAAATTTTCTTTAACGTGTGTTTAATAAATTTTTAATAGTAAAAATAAAAATATTAAAAAATAAAAAATATTTTTTTTGAGAATATATAATTTTATAAATATATATTAAAAATAAATTAAACTACACATGTATTTATACACAAATATATTAGTAATTAATTTTAACTTAAAAATAATCTCACGTAGTCACATTCAATAAATCAATGGATAGAATGTACTATTTGAGTATTTTGGATTTTAGGTGATTAAATATTTTTGAAAAAAAATATAGGAAAATAATGTTTTTTCTAATAATGTGAACAATAATTGAAAAAAATTAATTTTTAATTTTAAAATTTAAAATTTAAATTAATTAAAATCTTTTTTTAAATTGTTAGTAAACCTAAAATGTGACCTGTTTTCATGTTGTTTGCATATCTCATTATTTATTTAACGAAATTGTAAATAAATACGTGTAAACTTAGTCAAAATAATATACACATATATATTTTTAATAAAATAATAATAGATTTAAATCTTAAAAATAACAAAATTAGAAAAGAAAATAGTTTAGAGTAAAACGTTATACACGAAATTTCTTTCAATTTCTTTTATCCCTTTTATATAGAATAGCTAGATGGTTACAAGAATTATACAAAAAATGAACCAAGAACTTTTACCAAAAATTTCTATGAAAGTGAAACTAGATAAAGTACTACATATATATTTGAATATTCAACCAACAATACTATGAAATGTGTAGATAGATCCTTTTATGAAAGGCTGCATTTAACACTTGATGCTTATTCTAATGCATATTGAAAATGCATAAAACTATCAAGAGAATAAATTTATTTTTTATATAAAAAGTATTTTTTTACTTTTTTATATTTATTCTATATGCTATGCATATTTTCAATGTATACATGAGTGTGAGTCTTAACACATAAGTTAGGATTGGAAGTGAGTTAAGCTAGAACAAGTTCAAGTTTGGCTCATAAAAATTGAACTTGATTCATGGCTTTATTTATTAACAATCGAGCCTATTTTTTAAGCTCAAGCTTAGGAGCTGGCTCGAACTCACGAGCTGACTCAAATAATAGGAATATAATCTTTAATTCTATAACAATAAATTATGATTAAATGCATATATATAATCGAGTTAGCTCACGAGGTAATGAGCTAAGCTTATTCAAGCTCAAGTTCGACTCATTTAATTTATGAGCTCAATTCTAGGCTCAAACTTGGTTCACCAGCTCACAAGTTTAGGAACAATGCTAGGGAACCAAAAGGGTATTAGCCAAAAATCAGCCAAATATCTTTGGGTGAATCCAAAATCTCTACGAGTTAATATATATGATGTTTATTCTGCTAAGTATCAGAATGTTTCTTTTTCATACTAAATGGATGTTTTTTTTATATATTTTTCGAATTTTTTTATATTGCAAATGTGAATGTCTCTATTCCTTTAAGAATTTCATATTTTTTAAAAAATTTTTAGATATTTAATTATTT
The DNA here is from genome assembly GCF_000817695.3 of Arachis duranensis. Taxonomy (NCBI): domain Eukaryota; kingdom Viridiplantae; phylum Streptophyta; class Magnoliopsida; order Fabales; family Fabaceae; genus Arachis; species Arachis duranensis. The sequence goes on along the minus strand of NC_029777.3, from coordinate 7,135,325 downwards.
TTGCTAAAATATAACTGGATATTTCTTTTGTTAAGTATTAGGATGTTTTTTTTTCATATTAAATGAATATTTTTTTATATTTCTGTAATTGTGTAATTTGCCGTCTCTTTAATCATAAAACGGCACCTAATATCCCAAAATGCAGAAAGTAGTTTGATGGAGAATTTAAACCCTCATTCATCACCACCATCTTCTTTTCACTCAACCCTCTCACATATTCCTTTTCATTTGTATTCCTCACAGTTTTCTTTATTGGCTTTGAACTTAAAGAAGAAAAAGAGGTATCACTAAACACTGAAATTACATACCACAAAACACACGTACAAAGTGTCACCACCGATCTACCAAACACCGTTAAGAACACCAAAATCAATATCATAACAGCCAGAACATAGAAAGATGGATACTTCATCATTGTCGGAATACGCAAATTGAACGAAGGATATGTCGTGAGGGTTCATCTTGGAATAAACCTTCTTCCTTCTTTCATCGAGTTCAGTTAGAAGTTCCCAAAACTTGCCTAATCCACGTGTTGAGTATGGATTTTTGTCGACGGTGGCGAATCTGACGAACCACATGTCGGTGATAGAAGAGGAGTGGGTCGTGGTGAGGAGGCGAAGAGGTGCCGACAGAGAAAGAGATCTGTGTATTTGATTGTTGGAGGTGGGTAGGTTAATGTGAAAGAATAAAAGAAGGTTTTTATAGGTTTTAATTAGGTTTACTTAATGAATTTTAATTTTTTTAAAATTTAAATTTAAAAATTTAAAATTAATTATTAATATAAATTAATGTGATTTTGTTTAGTTTTTGGCATCCTTTGCATAATTTCATTTTGTTGCTTTTTTATCATTATTTGTTACTTTTTTTTTAATGTAGGTATTTGTAATTCTAGTCCATCTAATAAGAGATAAAGTTTATTGAGGGGAGCAAAGCTCTCAATAACCCTTTTTTTTTAGTAAATCCACTATCATGTCTCTGATATGTATCTTTCTGTCCCCAAGACACAAACTCATCCACTTCCATGCACGACTTCAAAATAAACTATATTAAAAAACAATGGAGTAGATGCATTCATTTATTTGATAAACAAATTACAAATTGTACTTATTAACAACAAACAAACAATAAATTAAAGGATAGACATTACATTTTTCGTACAATTAAAGAATTGCAATAATGTTACAATTCAAATTACACCAATTCAGCAGAGAAATAATGATCAAGTTGCCGCCACAGACATTAATTATTCCGATTCTGTTGTAAACTTCTAAGCATAGCTGCACAAGCCATAGACACAAGAGCCTTTGGAATTGCACTTGTTGCCGCATTTGCCACAGTGCTTCTCATTAGTCTTTGGATTGATGCACTTACCTTCACAGCATATCTTGGAATATCCACATTTCTTCCCACACTTTCCGCAGTTCAATTCATCTGTGTTGAAGTCGACACACTTGTTGTTGCAGCAATTAGGACCTCCACTCCCTCTTATGCTATAGCAAACCTTTGGGTTTCTGTCACATGTCAGAGTTGCCTTGCTGCTTCTCTGAGACAGGAACCGGCTTGTTCCTCTCACAGAATTTGGTTCCTCATCATTCTCATCATTGGTTTCGAAAGATTCTACTCTTGTTGGCATAGTAATTGCCAACGCCATTATTAGCATGGACACAAGAAAAAGGGTCTTCAACAACTTATTCATTTTCTGCTCGAGACAGGAAAGCTTGTTGAAGTTGATTATATTTGTTTGATGTGATTGTGATGAAGAATGGATGTGCAATTTGAAGTATTTATAGGAAACCGGGGTTCATCAATTTTGGTCTTACTCTTACATAATAATAATTATTATTATTATTATTATTATTATTATTATTATTATTATTATATATAGGATTACATGCATGAAGCCATTAAGTATATAGAGCTACCAGCTAATTAATTCTATGTATAGTTAGGTACTTAGCTAGGTGGAGTCTAAATTTTACAGCGCCAAAGCGTGAATGTTAGGCTTGGTGGCAATATTATCAGAAATTCAAACTTGATACAAACTGAAGTTGGAGGAATAAAGGAATATGATACACATTTATTTGAAGATTATATTTGTTTAATTATCAAGTGAAGCTTAGTCGAATTACGTACTGTGTTAATTCTTAGTGAGAAATCGATCAATTCGTATTCATACGTGCGCCTGATTTCTTTGGGAACTAATTCGGTGAAATAAAGCAGTTATAGTAGACCGCCAATTGAAGTTATACGAACAAGAGAGTATACCACCAATCGGACTTTATAGTTTGTTACGGATCCATTTAATTTAATTTGAAGAATAATGTTCTGCAAGTAACAAATTTGTTTTGGATTAAGTTGCGTTAGGCATGAAAGAGTCAAATATATAATACCAGCAACAACTAAGGATACCACTTTGTCAATTAAATAAAAGTGAATTCTATCCAAACCCTATAAAATAACATATAAGTTTTTTTTTAATGATGCGCCATATTAATTTTTTAAAATATCAAAATTTTATTCCTGTTAATCGAAGCACATTTTTACTCTTCTATTCTTTTTTCAGTTCTTTTAAATATCGTCGTCACGGTCGTAACAATAAGTGCCAATGTGGTTGCGATCTACTACCCTCTAGCATTCTTCATGTATAATTGAATAATATTTGAACTCTATTTGAACTTTATATATAAAAAAAATGTTAATTAACAATTAAAAGTTGACAAATATTAATTGGTGAATTTTACTTAACCTTCTCAAAAATAACATTCGTAATGTATTACATTTTTTTGGTGCTTTTTTTTAATTAGTCATTATCTTAATTATAATTAGATTATTTTATAATTTAATATTTGAGATGAAAATGGTATAATTTTTTGAAGAAAAAATATAGATATACAATACATATAGCAAATAATATGAATAACTCTTTAAAGAAAAAAAATAAAATTAAAATTAAAATTAAAAATTTTAATTAATTAAATAATTATTAACAGATCTTAAAATTTAAAAATTAAAATTAACACCTAAACACATTTATATTGCGTATAGTTACTCCTAATTTCACCACAACTACGCTTTCGCCCCAGTTACTTTCACATCCACGATCATTACTCATTGTCATCGCCATAGTTGTGTGGCGTTGCTACTGCTGTCTCGTAATCTTTGGACGGGTTGTTGCTGTCTTGTTGCCATCCTCTCTCCATTGATGTGGTTCTCCTCCTCTTTTTTTTTCTTTTTTTTTAGATGTGAATGTTTATTTTACTAACTATGTAAATAATTATTTTTATTATAAATTGAAGATTTGATAGAGAAAAAATTCGACAACGTTGAGACTAATTGCTGAAAAAGGGACCGGCAACAGGATTAAAATTCATATTTTAATTAGATAAATGATTATTAACAAATTTTAAAATTTAAAAATTAACCATTTAAAATTTAAAATTTCGAAATTTATAGCAGTGATAGATGGTTAAAATCTGAAAAAATAAAGTAAAAGAATTAACCCATTATTTACGTGGTTCAGATTTTCTGTTGTCTGGAAACCGTTTTCGAAATATCATATTTTATAGGATTTGATTTGCATTATGTAAAGTTTACGCTTTTACGGGCTAACGTGAACATAACATAGACTTGAAGGGCGAACGTAGAATTAAGCATGAAAAAAGCGAGATGGGCTGAGACTGAGCGCCTTGGGCCGCACCCCTAAGGAGACATAGGGTTTCACTCTCACAGCTCATGTCTTTCTCGTTCTGCTGTTTCTCAAATCAAATCATCTCTAGCACACGCACCGGCTACCACCATCTCTTACCTTTCGTTTCATGCATTTTCGATAATCTCATCTCATAGCTGTTTTCTTTTCTCTGAGTCTTCTTTCTCCACAATCCACATAGGTGGCGACCAAACTCCAAACCACGGGCGGAAGCCACTCTCTCTAGCGGCCACCAGGTTCCAATTTCACTTTCTCCTTTATGTTGTTGTTGTTGTTGTTGTTGTTAAGAAGTAGTTAGAATTTGATGTAATTGATAGGTTTTCTAAGGCTTCGGTTGAGATTATTATGTTTTGTGAAAAATTTTATCGGTTATTGTGTTCTTCGTAAGAAATAATAAATTAAGCCATGATTTATCTATTTTTTTTAATTAAACGATGCGGATTTCAGTATTGCTGTGTTTTGTGTGCGAATGTAGGAGTTCAATATAGATAAGGCCTTGTAATGGCAAATAGAGCTGATCCTGATATTGACGACGATTTGCGTGATCTTTACAAGGAGTACACTGGTCCTCTGGGATCTGCTCCTACCAATACGCAAGATAGGGAAAAATCAAACAAAAGGTCTCATGCTGGTTCAGATGAAGAGGAGGAGCCACGGGACCCTAATGCTGTTCCAACCGATTTCACCAGCCGAGAGGCTAAGGTTTGGGAGGCTAAGTCAAAGGCTACTGAGAGGAATTGGAAGAAAAGGAAAGAAGAGGAAATGATCTGCAAACTTTGTGGAGAATCAGGGCATTTCACTCAGGTATCTATCACAGCTCCTACTGCGGCTTTTGTTTCGGGTTGTAACCCCTTTGCAAACATTCACGCTTCTGTATTGTGAATTCTATTGATGATATATAAGGTGTTGCTAGTTGAGTATAATATCATTAACGTCTCATAATTATTTTGGTTGAATATCATTTTTCTTGATAACATAGGGTTGTCCGACTACTCTTGGAGCAAACCGCAAGTCTCAAGATTTCTTTGAAAGGATACCCGCAAGGGATAAAAATGTAAGAGCGCTTTTCACAGAGAAAGTTCTAAACAAGATTGAAAGGGATATTGGCTGCAAAATTAAGATGGATGAGAAATTTATTATTGTCAGTGGTAAGGATAGATTAATTTTGGCAAAAGGTGTTGATGCGGTGCACAAGATTAGAGAGGAGGGTGAACAAAGAGGAACTTCTAGTTCTCACATGGCCAGGTCAAGGTCTCCTGAGCAAAGTCCTGTTGGTGCTCGGTTTCAACGATCTGAGCCCCAGAGGTCTCATTCTGGACCGCGAAATGCATCTCAGTTTCAACAAAGGTTTGGTAGGCAAGAGAGAGCTGTTGAAGACCGCGTGCGAGAGGACATGCAAAAGTTTGCAAGAGGTTCTCCACAAGGTAGGGACAGCATAGGATATGTTTACGGCATCCTTAGAAAGCTGGTAATCTCATGTTCGTAGCTTGTTAGGATTCTGTACAATTCTATTATTTTGAGTAAACTTTGCACAGAAATGGCCAGCACTGTAATGATGTTGCTATTGCTTGTAATTTACTTGCAGCAAGAGGTAAGTTCTTAGCTTTCAAGCATTATCACCGTCCTGAAGGGTTGCCTCCATTACGAACATATTTACTGAAAGGATTGGCTTCCATGGTTTCACTATGCGAATATAAAGATAATTTTTGCATTAAAGCTATGTTAGCATCTTGAATCAAGTGCAATTTGTTGAATTAAAGCAAACCATCTATGTTGGCATCCTGAATCAAGTGCTTAACATACTCTTCATTTCGTGAAGCTTATGGTAATAGTGGAGCAAGAGGTCGGTCAAGCCATTCAAGATCACCAAGACAGCCCCCTTACACAGGGAACTCATATAATTCAATTGATGGCCGCAATCAGAACATAGGATCTTATAGGAATGATGGGTGGGATTCTCACAGAAGAGAATCTGCAGGGATCCAACCCAGTCATCAGTTTGATTATAGCACTTCCCCCAAGACTTTAGAAGAATTAGAGTTGGAGTATAAGAAAGAGGCAACTGAGCTAATGAAAAACCGTGACAGGGAAGAAGATGAAGAAAATTTCAAGCATCGTGAGGTATGATCATTTATCATTCATGTTTTTACCACAGCTTGAGTCATAATTAACAATCGGTCATTCTTGCATAAGCCATGCTGGTTCTATCAAATGTATTATGATTACTTGTTTGCTAATTTCTTCGTATATGATGCTGCGAATACTTGAACAGTCATACTTAAAAATGTGTTTGTCAGGAATCACTTTAACTGAATGCAAATGTAGTCTTGTTCCTTATTATGATATTCTAATTTTCAGTAAAAATAATATAATCAAGCACCTTGGCTATTATTGCAAGTTTTTCTGGTATTTTATATATTGGATTTTTTATTGAGGAAAAGAAAAACCAGCAGATGTTGTAGTTAAGTTTGTAATTATCTGTTGTCTTATCCACTAGAGCTCTATTTCCAAAATGAGTTTTATATTTATCAAAATACTGGTCTGATGTTTACCTACTGCTACTTTATGATTGCTAATATTATGTTTACTGCTGGAAAGGCTGTTCGAGACTTGAGGGAGAACTACATGAACAAAGTTGCTATGTTAAGGGTCTCACATGCTAAACAATGGGAAGAGTTTCTTCAGCTTGAAGCCCAGAGGCATCAACAGCACACAATCCAACAAATCCCTTCTGGTTTTGGCAGTTATAAGCAGCAGAATTTCACCGAATATGATGGTTCCGCTGTCAATCCTCACTATGCTGGGCCCAACTTACCCTTGGAATCGAGGAACAGGTTCTCAGACATGGAGACTTATCCTACCAGGCCTCACGATAATTTTGGTGATTTTCAGAGGCGTGGTGGAGATTTTGCAAAAGCTTACAACAGATATTAAATTGTTATATGTGAATGAAGTGGTGAGTTGTTCAATTGATTGGTCTTGCAAACCTGCTAAAAACTTGAATTTTAGTTTATTGGCCTTCATTTAGTGGGTTCCTAGTGGGTTCCTTTCTTAATTGTACACTTGGGTAATTCCTTGTGGTATTATTTTGAACCTCATACCTCAGATATGAATTTTAACCTGGAATCCGAGTATATTTAATTCTTCTTGTATATATTAGTCTTCTGTACTTGGTGTGCTATATTCGGTTGACCAAGCTGTTTGCTATAGTGGATATTGCAGATTCTTTTTTTCTTGCGTAAACCTTAATGTCACTCCAAAAATTTTCAGGGTCCAGCTTGATGGAGAAAAGTATAATGCATGGGGAGGCCAAGGTAGGTAAGTATGTTGAATAAACGGTAGGGTTAGAACGGGACATGCAGTGTGGTTGATGAATTTAGTTACCTGGTAAATTAGTTTTGTCAGGACTTCAATGCAATATTTTGTTATCCGAAACTGGTAATGTGAAACTGCTTTTCCGCCTGGTTATTGCTGTGTAGACATACTTTGTGTTCAGTAGTAACATTGATTTTGGTAGAACGAGGTTCATGCGTTTATTGTACTATTAGAGAATGCTTATTGGGGTTTAGCTTCTCTAGGTCTATGTTGGTTGGCTCTTGCTACAAAATTATTCAGGGTTCTCATTGGTATTTGGTTGATATCTACAACGCAGTTTCCTCGCAATATTAAGATTTGTCGGTTAGATGGATTGATTTTGTCTGGCAACTATGAGACAATTCACTTATATAAAATTCATCAATTGGAATTTACATCTTCATATATGTTTCAAGTAGTATTAATCTCCAACAAAAAATCAGGTGATGGATAAATCTTTTAACATGTACCTAACAATTTTATTTTCATTCCCCTTTACAAATAGCAGTTATATAGATTAGTTTGTAGTTTTATGTTTTTTTCCCCTTAGTTTTATAGTAGTTACAAATTCATTAGCTATGTAGCATGAGTTTACTAGTACAAGGTCTTGCTGGAACAGCATAAGAGATATAGTTACGCAACAATTATTTCCTCTCGCTCAAATCATATACTACATTAAACTACTAATACGTGGTCTAATATTGTGAGACTTAAATAAGTTTTGTTTATAGAAAACTTTCAGATTCAAAAAATATTCAGATCTATATGGAGAAGATGTATCTTATTGGTTTGCAGCATATATGTGTAAAAGAGATTCTGTTTGGTCTGTTTCTTCTTGTTAAGATTTTTAGTAATAGAATGTTGGGCAGGTTTTAGTTTAATATATGGGATCTCTATCTTCTTGTTATCTATGTAGAATTGATATTTCTTTGATGTTTGTAAGTGCGCCGATTGGCATAAGTTAATAAAATGCCATTACACTGATAAGACAAATAAAGAAGCGGGGTGGGGAGATTGGACCGACCAAATTACAATATTACCAATAATGAAAATTAAAAAATTTATATATATTAAATGTACTAAAAACATCAATTTTTATCATTTTAATATTTTTCACATTCGTATTTGCAATTTTAGTAAATGTGTAATTGTCCACAAATTTCAATTCCTCTAGTTAGGTCATACGAGTTGTGAATCCCAAACGATGTTAAGCTCTTGAATTTCTTCAAGGTCAATTTAGCATTTTGGGAATAACATTGAATGAAATTGAATCCCACAAATTCTCTGCACAATTTACGAATATAGTCACCGGATATTATATATATACACTCCCGTACCATTGATTCGGCGAACGTAAAGGCTGGAAAAACTAGTAGTAAGCAACGCATATTGGGCAGGGTCAGAGCCAGACTGCCACCATTCTTGAAATTTATAAGCTTTGATCTATTCACGAATTCACATTACGAGATCATGCAAGCCCATCTCGTCCTTGTTAGTTGTTACTATTTACTAAAAGATTATCTCATGGTATCCCTTTGCCACGTTAACTATTTCTCAATATTTATGACGGGCTTCTACCTCGAAGAAAAATTTTTTTAAAGTATAATAACAAAAAATTTTAAATAATGACTATCATGAACAACATAAACAACAATCAATCAAATAAAAATACATTACATCCTAATTTAATGCTACTAATTAAATTTACTCTTTTAATCCTATTAATTCACATTATTCAAAAATATTGTTAGTTACCTATACTTTTTCATTAAATTAAACTTTAAAAAATTTTAAATCAGATATTCAGATTTTTAACAAATTTTATCATTCTAGAAATTCTCTAAAATTATTATGAATTTATATCTAATACGCATATTAAAATTTTTACTGAGTGATAAAGTGACTAATTTTTTTATAAGTATACTTTAAAGATTTTTAGAATAATAAAATATTAAAAATTTAAAGTATCTAAGATAAAATATTTTAAAAATTGATTGACATGTTTACTGTTTACAGCATAATAATAATAAATTAGTCAATAAAAAAAGATGACAATTCAGATCGACTTGAACTGACCTGTCCTATTAGAACGGGACAGGATTTTTCAACGGTTAATTGGGTACATAGTGAGTTTGGGTAAAATCTGCTTATTTTTGTTTGGATATGGGGAAGGTATGGGTAATGGCCTCTCCGTTCCATTACCTGTCTTGTCATGTATATATGTGTTAATTATGTGTGTTAATTATGTGTAAAATCTATTTAATTTTTATATCTTATGTACTATTGTAAATAATTTAGAATTATCTTTATATTTATTTATGCTTTGAAGTATTTTATCATGTTTGAAACTTTATTAGTTAGTTGTTTCACTCAATTTTTTGGTATTTTTCGACAGAATATCGAATCGAGCTTGTATCAAGATCTTAATTTGGGGAGCAGAAACGACTTTACTAAAAAATGAGCCCGATCCGAGAATTACTTAATAATAATATCGAAAAAAATTGCGTTGAAACACTAATGGCAATTTACCATGAATAAATAAATAAGTAAAGAAAAGTTTTGAATAAATGAAAAGTGTAAAAGTGTAAAACTGAGTTTCAAGAAAAATAGAATAACGACACAAAACATAAAGAACTTAAAGAAAATGGATTAAACATAAAACAAAAGAAAATAAATTAGAAGTTGACTTCTAATACTTACATACACTTGTATTTCATGTTCTACTGTTGTGTCATTGAGATTGAGATTTTTTATAAATTTGTGTGATGATCTAGTGTTGTTTATTAAAGTCTCTTTTTTTCATCTGAATTTCTTTTATTTATAGATCTCAAAGGTGGGCTTGTTTCTGAAGAATTTTGACCACTACCTTGATTTTTCTTTTTTCTTAAGCCATGATCTTACCTTAATCTTAGAGAATCTTCATATAGTACTTCCACGTTCTATCTTATCTTGTCCTTCAAATCCCACGTTCTTGCATGATGTTTGTATTTAATCACATGGTATCGACCCCTGGCGCTCAACTTACTTTAACCAGCGATTCCTCGACCTCGAGTGTCCTTCATTTTCATTCGTAGTCGAAAGAGGATCTCTATACTAAGCTTGTAATAGAAGTGAAGATGACAAGCTGATGAAATTTAGCATTATGCCAAGCAGCAGAAGCAGAAGCAGAGGAAAACAAAATTGAAAGAAGAGTAAACTAAATGAATTTTAATGAATTCTCAAAGTGTAATCTACCCTTGGGGGGATATAAGACTAGAATACATATAGTAGTAGATTAATAGTAAATAATACAAGAGCAGAAGCATTAATAATTAACTTTTAGCAGCTTATTAACAAACTAACTTCTTATCCTTTAACACCCCCTTCAAACTTAGATGGAGTGGAGACATCACTCTAAGTTTGTTCCTGAATTTGCTGAATAATGGTATAAAAAGGGGTTTTGTGAGAACATCAGCAACTTGATCCAAAGAAGGAATATGAATTAAATGAAGTTCTTTATTGTTTACCATATCTCGAATACAATGAAGATCTATCTCAAGATGTTTATATCTTCTATGCAAAACCGGATTAGCAGCTAGACATGTACTTTGGTTGTCGCAGAATATAGTTGGAGAAATTGATTAATGGATTCTGAGTTCACCTAGCAGCTATTTGATAGAAACAATCTCACTTTGAGCAGCAGCCATTGAACGATACTCAGCTTGAGTACTACTTCGACTGACTTTGGTTTGTTTATTACTCTTCCATGAGACAAGAATATCTTCAAGGTATATCCAATAGCCTGTAACAAACTTTCGATCATCAATGTTCCCTGCTCAATCTGCATCAGAAAAAGCCATGATTCAAAAATTAGTACTTTTATTAAACACATTTCATGAGCTAAGGATCCTTTAAGATATCATAATCTCCTTTTTACAGCCTTTCAATGCAGTAGCTTAGGATGATACATAAATTGGGTGACCTTATTAACAGAATATGCTAAATCAGGCCAAGTAATTGTTAAATATTGAAGGGCCCCAATAATGGATCTATAAAATTTTGGTTTGTCAAAAACTTCAGAATCATTGGAACTTAATTTTAAACCAGCAATCATTGATGTGGGCAAAGAATTACAATCAGTCGTGTTTGCACGTTTTAAGAGTTCAGAGGCATATTTATGTTGATTCAAAAGCATAGAATGATTAGAAAGGGTGTAAACTTCAAATCCAAGAAAATAATAAAAAGCACCAAAATCTGAGAGGAAAAATTGAATTTAACTGAGAAATAAGGTAAACAATTTCAACACTGCTACTACCAGTAACTACAATATCATTGACATAAACTAAGAGTAAAATAACAGATCCTGAATGATGTCTAGCACATAAGGAATGATATGATTTCGTATGAGTAAAGCCAAGTTGATGTAAAGTGCTATTTAAAGTGTTAAACTAAGCTCGTGGAGCTTGTTTGAGGCCATAAATAGCCTTCTTAAGTTTGCAAACCTGAGCAGAATCAACATTAGAATAGCCAGGTGGTTGTGTCATATAAAATTTGTTCTTCAAAGTTGCCATTAAGAAAGGCATTGTCAAAGTCAAATTGGCGCATTGGCCAACCAAACAATGCTGCAATGCTTATAACAATCCTCACAGTACTTGGCCTGATTACAGGACCAAAGACATGTCCATAATCAACACCTTCGACTTGCTGATATCCTTGAGCAACTAAACGAGCCTTGTATCAAAGTATATTACCTTGTGGATCCTTTTTTATGGCAAACACCCATTTAGAGCCAACAACAGTGGCATTAGATGGTGGAACAGCAAGATTCCAAGTTTGGCATCAAAAAAGAACTTTATATTCATTATCCATAGCCTGTTTCCCGTGAGGAAACTGAAGAGTTTGCTGGATAGTTTTGGGTAAATTATTAACAAGATCTAAAGATGGATGAATTGTATCACTACAGGCATATGGATGGCCAAATTTTGATTTTGATCTAGTAATCATTTTGTGAGTATTAGTATGGAAGGTAGGAGGAGCAAGACAAAGTTCAATTCCAAAAATTGGAATAGGATTAACAGAAGCATGGTCTTGTGAGATATGTGTAGTGAAAGTAGAAGCTGTATTAGTGGTGAAATTATCAGCAATGGATGCTAAGGCAGAAAAAGTACCAAAAGTGATGGTATTATGGGATAGATCAGTAGTATTATCAGGAGAAAAATTAGAATTACGTATATCATGAATAAGAGAATACTGCTAAAAAGTAAATGAAGGTAAGGAAGAGAAAATAGAAATACTCGAGTCAGTTACATTATCCAATCTAGTGGTGAACATTCTAGCATAAGGAAAGACTAATTCATCAAATAGTACATGCCTTGACATGTATACTCTACCTTCTTTATTCATACATTTGTAACCTCTTTATTGTGAGGTATAATCCAGAAAAAGACATAATTTTAATTTATAATCAAACTTGATTTTATTAAAGGGTGTTAAACATAAAAAACAAGCACAACCAAAAATTTTAAATATAATATAATTGGAGCCTTTCCATACAAGATTTTAAAAAGTGAGATATTATGTAGAACAGTAGTGAAAATTCTATTAATAATGACAACTGATGAACTAAACGCACTTTTTCAAAATTTCAAGGGAGTAAAGGAAGATGAATAAATAAATAAGTAAAGAAAAGCTTTGAATAAATGAAAAGTATAAAACTGAATTTTAAGGAAACAGAATAACGACACAAAACATAAAAGAAATTAAAGAAAATGGATTAAACATAAAACAAAAACAAAAAAATTAGAAGTTGACTTCTAACACTCACATGCACTTGCATCCCATATTTTTCTGTGGTATCATTGAGACTGAGAATTTTTATGAATTTGTGTGATGATCTAGTGTAGTTTATTGAAGTCCTCTTTTCTCTTCTAAATTTCTTTTATTTATAGACCTCAAAAGTAAACCTGCTTCTGAAGAATTTTGACTACTACTTTGTTTCTTCCTTTTTTCTCTCAGACCATAATCTTACTTTCATCCTGAAGAATTTTCATATAGTATCCCTACGATCTCTTACCCTTCAAATCTCACATTCTTGCGTGGTGTTTATATTAAATCTCGTGATATCGATCCTGACGCTCGACTTACTTTAAACTAGCAATTCTTCAACTTCAATTGTCTTTCATTTTTGTTTATAGTTGAAAGAGAATCTCTATAATCGAGTGACAATAATTTTAATTGTATTTTAACTTTCTATGAATTGAATTTTTATAGGTCAAAATTTATACCAACATTAATTCAGTTCAATTTGCTTATGTTTATGTTATATATTTTTCTAAAAAAAACTATAAATTAATTAAATTCCAAGACGAAGCGAAATAAGATGGAACGTGACAAATACAAGATACGTGGTGGTTGAATCACCATAACCAATAGCGAAAAGAAAGAGATGGAGACACACCAAACAGATATGGCAATAGAAGAGGTTGGCAGTGGTAAACCTAGAGACGTCGACGAAGTCGTGGGCTACAACGACAGTGGTTTAGTGATTACGGAGATTCGAGTACCTTTTTCAAAGCTTAGCGTTCTAATATACAGATTATAATGACTAAACAAATATACATTACTCAATAATTAATTAGTTATCCAAATGCATCAAACAATAAAATAAGGGTAATATATTAAATCATTTTTAAAATTTTTTGGTCGAAAAGTTTAATCTTTAACAAATTTTTATTACTAAATTTTTATTTTGTTAGACAAATTAATTCTTATTTTAAGTTTTACTAAAAAATTAGATAAATTAATCTTAATTGTTATTTAATAAAAATTAAACATCTTTATAGATCAATAATAATCTAATATAAGGATAACTTTTTTAACAAAATAAAAGTTTAAAAAATAACTTGGTAATTAAAATTTATTAAAAATTAAAATATTTCACAAAAAATTCTTTAAATATCAATATGGGTATTGCTCATATATAATTGACACTAATTTATTATATCTAAGTGTATGTGTGTTTAGATTGATATTTGTCAAATTGAAGTTTGAATGAACTTAATTTTATAGAATTAATTTTGAGTAGAAGTGAATTTAAGCCAACATAATTTATGTTTGACAATTTTATATCAAAATTAATTTTAATAAAATGAATATTATTTGAATAATATTAGTTAAAATTATTTAAAAATGTAGAGATAATTATTAAAAAATAATATCAATATATCTATTTTAAACATAGTATATTTTTTAATATGACTAAAAATTAGTAAATAATTTGTCAAAATTGAATATTAATTGTCCAATTATCAATTTTTTTTATACTAAGTGCATATTTATTTTTGTTTGATTCTAACTTCTAACATACCAAAGGGTTATGAAAAACCATGACTTCAAACAGTATGACTCAACTTACTCTACAACATATATAACGTATTGACAAACATAAAATTTTGAATCAATTCAAACTGAAAAAGAAAAGACCAATTGTAGATATTTTATAAACTTTTCAAATTACATGCTCAGTTGCTCACAATAATTTTATCAACTCAATTTAAACCATATAAATTATTTAATATAAATCTTAATGGTTATGAAAATTAAAATACCAATATATAAAAAAAAAATACAATGACATACTTAAAAAGTGCGTTCTGTGATGGCTAGCTGCGATATGTGACTAGCGTGCCTATGGGAGTCTGACTTATGATAAAATGACATGTGCTAGGTTGACTGCTACAGGACTCCAGTTTTAAAAAACCACCTAACTCTCTATCATCCTAACGAGAACGGTAATTTATGAATGTCCGTGGTCCATGCTTAGTTTTGCCATTTAGTTAAACTCACAAAAATAAAGGAAGGGAATTTTTTTAAAATAAATAATTTAATTATTTTAATTATCATTTTTTATTCTTTTTAAATATTAATTTAAATAAATTAATTTTTAACAAAATAGTATGCTGATTTTAAATGAAAATTTTTAAATTATATAATGCGTCCAGTCGTCCATTAATAGTTAATTAAAATCACCTATTTTGCCTGGTATTTTAAAATCGTCTATCTTTTCTATTATTTAAAATTGTTTGTCTTTTCTATTATTTGAAACGTTTCATTTTTAAGAGTTTGATACAATTTAAATTATTTAAATTTTTAATTATTTTCAAAAATTATATTTTTATATTTACAAATATATATATATCTTCTTTACACGGTAAACGAAATATATTTATAATTATCTTGATAAATTAATGTGAAGTAAATTGATAAATACGCTATAAATTACATATTTCGATAATTAAATTATTAGAAAATTCTACTCCCCTCCCTTACGAGATGTTCAAATGACACTTCTCTTCCCTCTATTTTATAAATGTACATTCTTCTTCCTTCTAACTTTTAAAAAACCTCCTCTTTAATCCCTTTTAAACTTTTTGTGTTAACTAATATTAACTTTATCTATTTAAAAAAAAATAAATTATTTTTTAAAAAAATACTCATTAGCAAAAATTTTATTTTTTATCATTAAATTTTGTTTACTAAAATATCCGTTAACAAACGACAGGCCCAACCCACGGGGTTGAGCCTCACAGAACACCGACCTTCTCCTAAGAAGTCGGTGCTCCACACGACTTGCTCTAAGGAAGTCGGGAGCAAAGGTTAGCTGGCAGATGATAGCTGCCCCTAAAATCTCTCAACCCACTTCCAGGAGCCATATCGCAACCTCCCTAAAATAAAGGGACGGTTATCCACCTTAAAAGGTGGAACTACTCCAACGGTAGTTATTGGCTCACCATTATAAATACACTAACACCCCTCAGGTATCTCTAAGTCCCAATACTCTCTAAGACCTGCTCACACTCTCGCTAACTTAGGCATCAGAGTGTCTTTACAGGTACCACCCCCCATTCACTCACACTCGCAAGTCGGAAGGAGTCTCAAAAGGCGCAAACCCGCTCAAAGGCTTTCCCCCTCATACGCCAACCTTACGAGTCCAGCCCATTAACCTCTGGTTACCCAACGTAACAATTATATTATTTTTTTCTAAAATACCCTTCAATAATTTTTTTATTGTTAAATTATAATTTTACCAAAATTTTCGTTAACATTTTTTTTATATTTTACTATTAATTTTTTGATATCTATATATATTATTTTAACATTAAATAAAAAATTTTAGTAAGATTATTTTTTAATATCAATATATATTATTTGTTATACATATTAACAGTGGTAATATTTTTTATTTAATGTTAAAATAATATATATTGATATCAAAAAATTAATAGTAAAATATAAAAATAATTGTTAACAAAAATTTTATTAAAGGGTATTTTGGTAAACAAAATTTAATAATAAAAAATAAAATTTTTGTTAATGAATATTTTTTAAAAAAATAATTTATTTTTTTTTAAAATAGATAAAGTTAATATTAGTTAACACAAAAAATTTAAATTAAATTAAATAAAAGATTTTTTAAAAGTTAGAAGGGAGAAGAATATACATTTATAAAATAGAAAGGAGAAAAATGTCATTTCAACATCTCGTAGAAAAGGAAATTAAAAATTTTTCTTAAATTATTTATTTTTAAAAAATCCCAATAAAAAAAAACTACTTGTGAAAATTAAATTCACTCATTCTGATTTGATCGGTGCTTAATTTGCTAAACACGCCTTAAGAAAACTAACTCCAAAACTACGTGTCAGTATCCCATTAGATGCTCATCTTATAGCCACCGCTAGCCACGACTAACGTGACCACCAGAGACGCAGCCTACTTAAAAATCTTCCTAAATTGTGATAGTAGTACCGCTGCTGCGATACAAAGTAGTCTTCCAAATTCAGTTGTTAAAAAGAAAAAACAAACTTTGACATGATCGTGTCTTACTATTAGAATATCGTTTGTATACGAAGAGAAGAGTCTTAAGATTTAAGAATATCCGATTCTGGTATAGTGCACGCATTTCCATCTTTTGTATGTTAAGTTACCAACCTTAGCCATTTATTTAAGGGCGTTTGAAAAACTTTAAAATTAATTTTTTTTTAATTTTTGACTTATAAAAAATGATAATATTAATATTTGGTGTAATTTTTAAAATTAAATTGTAATTTTTTAAAATTATTTAAAAGTTTATAAAAAAATTTTAAAAAATGATT
>NC_029777.3:7115369-7116594 GCF_000817695.3 Arachis duranensis | reverse complement strand
GGTTTTTTAAGATAAAGGTAAAAATTTATTTTACTCTCATCTTTTTTTCGCTACAAAATAGTCTCAAAGATTTCAGTTTGTTTTAAAAAAAGATTTTTATCAAAATTTTTATTTTTATTATTATTTAACTTTTAATTAAAAAAAATTATAAAATAAAATAAAAAAGAAAGAAAGAGAGGGAGGAGAAAGAGAATAGCGCCGAGGAGAAAGAGAAGAGGGAAGAAAGAGAGTCACGGGGGGTGCTTCCTCGCCATTGCTTCTTTGCCATTTTCGTTGCAATTTGCGGAATCGCCACCACTACTGCAGTCCTTTTCACGCAATCCACCACCAGCCACCACCATATATCTCCTCTCCTCGCGATTCGCAGTTTATCGCCGCAGTCTCTCTTCTCCTACCACCGCCGCAGTGTTAGTGTTGCAAGTGTGAGGAGTGTTGAAGTTAGTCCCACATCAAAGAAAGCATGGAAGAGTGAGGAGTTTATAAGATGAGAGACCTATTAACTTGACACCTTAAGGTTTTGAGTTGGATGTGGTGTCTTCTCATCTTATATTCTCTCACTTGATTCTTCCCCGAAGTCTCCTCGGTTGTCGAGAGCTCTCTGCTTCTTGTTGCTTTTGCATTTTGCTTCTGTTTCTGCATTTTGAGAAAGATAGCGGAAGAAAATTTTCGTCCGAATGACAATTTTGACGAAATAAATTTTCGACTTCTACATTATGAACCAAAATCATACTTAATCCTAACTATTTTTTTATCACATTTCTATAAAATAAATATTTTTAGAATTAATAAAAATTCAAATATAAAATAACTTATTTATAAACTATTTTTAATATAAATATTTATTATTTCAAAAAAATTTAATTAAGCAGGTCATTTATTACTGCATTATTGCTTGCCACAATACGTGGCATGGTGTACTATTATCATAAGGAGTCGCTCACATCATCAACGGCACCTCATAATAACAAGAGCACCGCTTGTATAAAAATGACAAAAACAATTTTAAATATTTAAATATAATTAAAAAATACACTTTAAAAATATAGATTTATAATAAAAATGTAAATTATAAATAAAATTAATGATCTAGAAAATTATTAATAATTCTAATTAATATTAATTCAAACGATGCTAAATTTTTTAAATTAATATAAAATATTTTGTAAAAAAATCTCAATTTTATAATAATTTTTATTCAAATAATTTAAAAATAAATAAAAATTAC
>NC_029777.3:7113156-7115007 GCF_000817695.3 Arachis duranensis | reverse complement strand
AATAATATTTTTAATTTATATTATGTATTAAAAATCTAATACAAAACCATCTATTTAATATGTTTTGAATTTTTTTATCTGAGTTTCTATTCTATAATAATTTGTCCATTTTAATTTTCAGTTGTCTGGATCCACAACGGTGCGAGGAAAGTGGCATGGAGTTGTCACAGGTGGAAACACTTCACCTAGAAAAATGTTATTGGCAAGCCATATTGTTCCGGGGCTTACTGATTGGATTTTTGACGGCTTAGAATTTCACAAATGAATTCTCGTTGGAAGTATAGTTTCTAAATCAATCACTAATCCTTTCATACAAAAAGTTGTTTGTCACTAAAACAAACCCCTAAAATTTATAAACCGAAGTATTCAAACTTCGGGTCGTTCTCCCTAGGATTTACAATAAAGTGTCTTGTTATTGGTTGTGAGTTATAATTTGGGTTTTTAAGATTTTAGACAAGAAATATAAATGCCAAAGAAAATAAACTAACAACTAATAAAACCCTTGGCAAGATATGAGAACTAGAAGTCCTATCCTAGTTATCCTCCTCAATTGTGATGGCAAATTGTCCATTGCTTCCACTTAGTTAACCTCTAACCATGGAGGCAAGTCAAGTGGATGAATCAATTTGATTCCTCAAGTCCTAATCAACTCCTAAAGGAAAGACTAGCTTTAGAGGCATTCAAATCAATTAGCAACTTCTAATTATCAATCAACAAAAGGATTAGATAATTCAAGAGTCACCAATTACTCAACCAAAGCCAAGAGGAACAAAAGCTACACTAAAATCCTACTAAGCATTTCATCAAACACTTGGAAGGCACAAAGGAAAAGCAAAGCAAATTGATAACAAGAAGAGAATCTAACAACAATTATTGAAAGAAATTAACAACAACAATCAAAAGAAACACAATTATTATGAATTATCTTGAATTGAATCGAAAGAAAGTAGAAAGAACAATACTAGATCTACAACAAAATATAAGAACAACATAAAAGAGATTACACCAAAAGAATAGGAGAAGAATGAATGTAACTACAAGGAATTGAGAAGGTAGAAGTAGAAGAAGATGAATCTAAATCTAGATCTAAGAACTAAACCTAATTCTAATCCTAATTCTAGAGAGAAGTGAGAGCTTCTCTCTCTAGAAACTAATTCTAACTACTAAACTAAACTAATGGTAACTAGATGTCTCATCCCTCTTCAATCCTTGACTTAAATAGCATCAGAAATGAGTTGGATTGGGCCCACAAGGCTTCTAAATCCGGTTTCTTTCATTTCTTCATGAGTTCTCCAACTTTTCATGCTTTTTTTTCATTCCCTTGATCCAATCTTTGCCTCCTAAATCTGAAATCACTTAGCAAACACATCAAGGCATCTAATGGAATCAAGGTAAATTACATTTAGCTATTTTAAGACCTAAAAAGCATGTTTTCACTCTTAAGCACAATTAAAGGAGAATATACAAAACCATGCTATTTCATTGAATAAATGTAGGTAAAAGGTTATAAAATCCCCTAAAATTAATACAAGATAAACCGTCAAATTGGGGTTTGTCAACCTCCCCACACTTAAACCGAGCATGTCCTCATGCTTAAACCAAGAGAAAGCAAAGGGATCAACATTTATTCAATGAAAACTAACTAAATGCAATCTATCTATATGCAACTATCTACATGAATGCAATTGCTTGGTCAAAATAAATCAATTCCCAAGAAGAATATATGCACAAGGGCTAAGGACTAACAAGTCTAATCCACAATTGAATTGAGTTATTAAATATTTTTACAAACTTGCATGAAAATTATGATCATAGATGAAAACATGTAATTGAGCATCAAACCCTCACCGG
>NC_029777.3:7071226-7112843 GCF_000817695.3 Arachis duranensis | reverse complement strand
CTTTTTCACTTTTTCACATACTCATGTATCCCTTTTCATTTCACAACACTCATGCATTGATTTTATTGAGCTACACTTTGCTTTGGGGCATTTTGTCCCCTTTTTATTTCTTTCTTTTTCTTCTTTTTTCTTTCTTTTTCTATTTTTTTTCTTTCCTTTTCCATATTATTTTTATTTTCTTTTTCTTTTGTTTTTCTCATTTTTTTTTCTTTCTTTCTATATACAAGAACCTCAATGCATAAGGTTTTACATTTGATCAATACATGAGTATGTACCCAATTCCCAATATTTCCAATAATAATACAAAACTACCCTTTTATTCACCCAATGTCTCAAGGTTCCCACACTTGAATGATACTCACACACACTAGCCTAAGCTAATCAAAGATCCAAATAAGGACATTTATTGTTTTCCGCTTTAAGGCTTGTAATGTGCTAAATTAAAGAACCAAGTGGGTTAATCGTAGGCTCAAATTGGCTAACAAAGGAATATAAAAGGTAAAGCCATTTGGGTAAGTGAGCTAATGAAATGATGGCCTCAATCATATAAATGCATGTATACACAAAATAATGGACATAAAGAATCAAACAAATCAAAGATTACATTCATAGAAAGAGAATAATGCACACAAGAAGGAAAACAAGTGGTTATAGGATGTAACCACACCATTAGGCTCAAATCTCACTTGCTTGTGTTCTTAGCTCAAAAATATGATCCACAATATATATATTTTTCAAGCAAGTTCTATGAAAAGTTTTCACTCAAATCAATTAAGGTGCCCTATAGATAGAAATCTTGAAAATTTTCATTATTTTGACTAAGCTTATTATGTATACATATGCAAAAATTAAGAGAATGCAAGTAAAAATCCTAAAATCCTAGAATGAAATGCAAAAGTGTTGGAATTAGATGCAACCTATCATGCAAATGCAATAGCTAATCTAACAAAGAAAATAAAAATTTGGTTACCCATGGAGATCGGTCGATGACCTCCCCACACTTGAAGATTGCACCGTCCTCGGTGCATGCAAAGAAGAGCAAGGTGGACGGGTTGCTACAATTGATGAGCTCCTTCAAAAGGTTGTGCGGATGACTTGTTTGTTGCCCCATTTAGAAACTTTCCTTTCCTTCCGTATTGGTGGCCAACCCAAAAGGAAAGAAAGAAAGAGAATTAAGCCTAGAACAAAGATATCAAGGCAATTAGAACATAGGCGGGGGCTAATGCCAAATAAGAGTATGAGTCCCTACTACATGTTAGCTAAGCATGTGAGTGAGAAAACAATGTAAGCTAGGGCATATCATTAAGCTCGATGCAAGAGTAAAGTTTTACCGACGCGTGCGCGTCATGCGTGCTTACGCGTCGATGGGTATATTGGTCGAAGGACGCGTCCGCGCCAGGTGCGCGCATGCGTGCGTCGAGTTAGGCCGGAGGCATAGTGTCGGCCCAAGTCTGGCACAACTCTCGAGTAAAAGTACCGGGGGTGCAGATTGTGCAATCGACGCGCACGCGCACAGTGTGCGTGCGCGTGCATTGCGAATTTAAGATCATGTGCGCGTACGCGCCAAGTGCGCGCACGCGTGCATAGACTTGTGCCTTAGGCCCAATGTTCGCACAGCGCATGCCTAACTCTCGGGTTTTTGGCTGGGGTAGAATTTTGCATCCACGCGTAAGCTTACAGTGCACGTCCGCATGGGTGGACGAAAAATGCTCAGGTGTGCGTACGCGTTAGGTGCGCGCACGCGTGGATGGTGATCTATTTTTCAAAATTTTTTTTTAAGTTCTTGCACCAATCCAAGTCTTTCAATCCTCCAAACAGCTACCAAAACACCCTAAAACCTTATTTATCATATTATACTTCTAACTAAACTCAATAAAACAATAAGAAACAAGAAATTAAACTAATTTTACCAATATTTACAAAAGATAAAAATGAAAATGAGAATCTACCTACAATGGCAACTCAATTCACTTATTAACAAAACTAAAAGAGTATGGAAAGAGTTTACCATGGTGGGGTGTCTCCCACCTAGCACTTTTAGTTTAAGTCCTTAAGTTGGACTTATGGGGAGCTCTTCTCAAGGTGGCTTGTGCTTGTACTCATCTTGGAACTTCCACCAATGCTTGAATCTCCAATAAGCTCCATTCTTCAATTTCAATATCTTCAAGCTTTGATGGAGTTCTCCACAAACCATGAGCTCCCAAATTTGATTTTCATTGTGCGATCCGGGATCCCACACTTTGTTTTGACACCCGTCCTTAGATTGATCGTCATTATTCCATCCGGGTGGTATGGCCTTGGAATTCTCAAAGAAACCTCCAAACAACTTCCTAGACCCATGCAATTTAGCATTCCTCCAACCATAGTATTTATGCCTTGAGGGTTTAACCTTAATGAGCCTAACATTCTTTTTCCAACCATTACACCACTCCCTCTTACTCTTAACTCCACAAAGAGCTCTAAGTTGACCATCATTTTCAATCAACCCATATTCAAGTGAGAAAGTGAAGCTTAGGGATAGAAATTTTACCCACTTGAATGTTATGTTAGGTGATGGTGGCTTGGGAAGGGGGACCTCCCCACACTTAGCCATTGCGATGTCTACGCTCTTGTGCTCTTCCCTTGTAACTTCCACCTCTTGATAACTTATATCAACTTCAACCTCTTCCTCTTGGTAGCTTCTTTCCAATTTAATATTTTCTTCGTGACTTACCAAGGGTATGGGGGGTGAGGTATCTTCTTCCTTACCCTCTATGTCAAGCTCAATGGGAGAGGATTCAATTGTGGATAGGAACTCATCAATAATTGAATCCATTTCTTGATCAACCTCTTCAAAGTCTTCAACCATGATGTGCTTTGGAGGTTGCGCACCCTCCTCAACATCAATATCAAGCTTCTTGGGAAAGTGCTCCATGATGCTACATTCCCATGGACTTTCAACATCCCCTAGATCTTCAACCACTTCTTCCTTTTCTTCAATGATCATAGGCTCCTCCAATTGCTCTAATACAAAATAGCCTCCCTCATTTTTCACCGGGTTTTCCAATCTCTCCTCCATGCTATGATCTTCAATGGATTCTTCACATGTGGCCACGGAAGCACCTTGAGTGTTCAAAAATTTGCAGGATAAGGTGGACACTACCTTGGTCAAGTTAGTCACAAACTCTAGGGTGTTCCTTTGCATATCCGCTTGTCCTTGAAGTAGCAATGTGAGAGAGTCATCTATTGGGGCTTGGGGTGGATAAGAGGGTTCATGATTTTGGAGAGGGGGTTTATAGTAGGAAGGTGGTTCTTCTTGGTAAGGGTATGGAGATGGTGTGCATTGAGGTGGTTCTTGAGAGGAATTGTGTTGGAATGGTGGTGGTTCCATGTATGGTTCATATGGCTCATAAGGTGGTGGGTATGGTGGATAAGGATTGGGGTCATTAGGGATAAGAATTTTACCCACTTGAATGTTGTTTTGGATGGTGACTTGGGAAGGGAGACCTCCCCACACTTAGACAATGCAAGGTCTACTTCTTTAGGCTCTTCTTTAGTTATTTCCACCTCTTCATAAGCTTCTTCAATTTCAAACTCATCCCCTTTGTTACGTGGCTTGGTGTTGTCTTCAAGAGCTTCATCTTGTTTAATGGGAGGTGATTCAACTTTGGATAGGAATTCATTGATGAATGAGTTCATCTCTTGATCAACCTCTGCAAACAAAAGATAAACCTATTCACAATATTCACATATGTACAATAACCAATAACACAACACAATTGCAATTCCCCGGCAACGGCGCCATTTTGATGATTGGATTTTTGACGGCTTAGAATTTCACAAATGAATTCTCGTTGCAAGTATAGTTTCTAAACCAATCACTAATCCTTTCGTACAAAAAGTTGTTTGTCACTAAAACAAACCCCTAAAATTTATAAACCAAAGTATTCAAACCTCGGGTCGTTCTCCCTAGGATTTACAATAAAGTGTCTTGTTATTGGTTGTGAGTTATAATTGGGGTTTTTAAGATTTTAGACAAGAAATATAAATGGCAAAGAAAATAAACTAACAACTAATAAAACCCTTGGCAAGATATGAGAACTAGAAGTCATATCCTAGTTATCCTCCTCAATTGTGATGGCAAATTGTCCATTGCTTCCACTTAGTTAACCTCTAACCATGGAGGCAAGTCAAGTGGATGAATCAATTTGATTCCTCAAGTCCTAATCAACTCCTAAAGGAAAGACTAGCTTTAGAGGCATTCAAATCAATTAGCAACTTCTAATTATCAATCAACAAAAGGATTAGATAATTCAAGAGTCACCAATTACTCAACCAAAGCCAAGAGGAACAAAAGCTACACTAAAATCCTACTAAGCATTTCATCAAACACTTGGAAGGCACAAAGGAAAAGCAAAGCAAATTGACAACAAGAAGAGAATCTAACAACAATTATTGAAAGAAATTAACAACAACAATCAAAAGAAACACAATTATTATGAATTACCTTGAATTGAATCGAAAGAAAGTAGAAGGAACAATACTAGATCTACAACAAAATATAAGAACAACATAAAAGAGATTACACCAAAAGAATAGGAGAAGAATGAATGTAACTACAAGGAATTGAGAAGGTAGAAGTAGAAGAAGATGAATCTAAATCTAGATCTAAGAACTAAACCTAATCCTAATCCTAATTCTAGAGAGAAGTGAGAGCTTCTCTCTCTAGAAACTACTTCTAAAACTAACTATCTATCTAATGATCCCCTAATTAGTCTATGGAGTCGTTTAAGTGCGAAGAGGTCGGCTTGACAGCTTTCCGGTTCTTTCATTTCTTCATGAGTTCTCCAATTTTTCATGCTTCTTTCTTCATTCTCTTGATCCAATCTTTGCCTCCTAAATCTGAAATCACTTAGCAAACACATCAATTTTTCATGCTTCATTTCCGTTTGGGTGTTTTTCTTCCATTTTCTGATTTTGAAATAGCTGTTTGGCGTCACTGCCGAGTTGCTCCTACCCAACTTCACCCCAATTCTTGGGGTTTTCTGAAAATTTACCAGTTTATCAACCACGCCTTAGATTTTCCGACCTCTTTCAGGATTTTCTTCTATCTTTTCCATATGACCAAGCCCTTCAGTGGGCTAAATAACAAGCAGCAATGGGTGTCTTTCCGAGCCATACAAGGTCGGAGAGTTTTCACCCCTTTTTGATGAATCCTTCCATGACTTTAAAAATTATTTTTTCAAAGTTCAAGATGTAGAGGGTCACCACCCCTTTTTCCTGGATGAAAATTCTGTTCCTCGCTTTCCTCTGTATTGGTTGGAGGCCTCCCCCTGCGAGAAATATGGTTTGGATGACTTGAATGAGGTGGAGGCAGCCATTGTGGGGTTCCTCCGAGAAGTGTGGGGGAGGGCCCCATATCTGGATACCAAAAAATTTCTCCAGGGGTCGCCGTCCTTTGTCCAGGCACAATTAGGTAGCCTTTGTCTTTTATACTTTGTTTCCGACTTGTATCTTGTTTTTCCGACTTGTCTGAATTTTTTGGCTAATAATTGCTTTTACAAAGATGGCGAAGAAGAATTCCAGCGAATCTTACCAGAGAGTCCAGGAGGCCAGGGCAAGATCTCGCGCCAGGGCTGGCGGTGCCAGGGTAACTAGCTTCTCTCTTCCTCCTCCTCCTCCTCAGAATTTGGGGACCCCTTCTCGGCCTATTGTTATTTCCTCCTCGGCTTCTTCTCAGCCGCCCCCTCCCCCCCGACCTTCTCCTGAGCCAGAGAAGAAGAAGCGTAAGACTTTAGAGTCTTCCTCTTCTTTTGAAGGTGAGGCTAAGGTGGATGCTCCTGTATTTGTCCAGAAACACATCTATCCCCATACCCGTATCGGTATGGATGATGTTTCTGTCCAGAACCACCTCACTATTCTGGCTCAGGAGAGTGTCAGGGCGGCGGCGGTGTGCACCAAGTTTCTTGATGTTTTTGAGAAGACTCCTCTTAGCTCTCTGGGTTCAACTTCGAGGGTTGAAGAGTTGGAGGAGAGGCTTCTCATATATCAGAAACATGAGAAGGAGTTGAAGGAGGAGGTCGTTAAATTGAGGGAGGAGAGGGATGATCTTCGGGAGAAGGGGAGCAAGTTACAAGCCTAATGCAATATGGAGGAGGGCTTGAGGAAGAAGGCGCAGGAGAGTTATTCAAGCTTGTTCAAGGATCTCGTGGAGGTGAGGAAGGACTTGTTGAATTCTCGGACTGCTTACGCCGAGTTGGAGGACTCTATTGCTGAGGGAGCCGAGGAGGCTTGGAGGATTTTTAAGGAGCAGGTCGGCGTCCTTGCTCCCAATTTGGATCTCCCTCCTTTGGACCCTGACAAAATTGTCATTAATGGGGCCATTGTGTCTCCTCCCCGACCTGTATCTGAGTCTAAGTTGAAGACTTGGGGTCAGAGAATCATAGAGTCTCCTCCCCGTCCAAACAATGCTCCGAGTTCTTCCGAGACTCCCGAGACTTCTCTTCCAACTCCTGTAGGTGCCTCTCTCCCTGGTCCTGATGGCGCTCCGACTCCTCTTCCTGATTCTGGTGGTGATCCTACTACTCCCGGTGGTGATAGTTAAAAGTTTGTTGGCTATATGGGGGCCCGGCCTGTGGGTCCCCCCTTTTTTAAACTCTTTGTTGTTTATGGTGGTGATGACTTGACTTTTTCTCTGGCCTTTTAAGGCCGTAAACAAAATATTTATAAATACCCTTTTTTGGATAAGGGTTTTATGTTTAGCAAAGAAATACCCTTTTTTGGATGAGGGTTTAAGTTACCTTTTGTGTGCATGCTTTTCTGTTTTTGTTTGATACTTTAGAAAATTTCTCCGACCTTTTGAAAAACCTTTACTTTGGCTTGTCTGTCTTTATGAGCTTGACAATCTTTTGGCCTTAGGTTTTTTCGATCTCTTTTTTCACTATTCCTTTATACTCAACTTTGTGGTTTATTGAGCTTTTATGTCTTATGTTATTTTTGCGATGCATTTTTCTTCCACTCGATTTTTCATTTCGATGTACGGGTCGAAGTGTTTCCGAGCTTTTCTACTCGGGTTTTCATTTCGACTTATGAGTCGGAGCGTTTCCGAGTTTCTTACGATCAACTCATATAACCTCTTTACACCGACTTGTACCTCGTCATTTTATCCTGACGACCATCTAGGTCGGTTCATGGGATTTTCACGTTTTGTCGAGCTTAAGTCGGCGCGTTTCGTAGAAAAGAAAGAGAAAACAGAAAGGAATTTATAAGAGATATTTGTAAAATGAAAAGATCTTTATTTATTGGGGAGGTACTTTATTGCTACTAAGGGTTTTTGCCAACCCATTTCCCTTAGCCCCTACTATGATGCCTCGTTAAAAACCCTTCTCTAGAAAAAACCCTTTGATTTTGGGAAAAATCATGAAGTTGGGAAAAGAGTACACCAGGGAGTAGAGTTCGCTTTTAACTGTAGTACCTTTTCATATTACAAGCATGCCACGACCTCGGTAACTCGGTGCCGTTCAAGTCGGTCACTTTATAATAACCTTTTCCTAAGGCCTCATTGACTTTGTATGGTCCCTTCCAATTAGCAGCGAGCTTTCCTTCCCCCGATTTGTTGACTCCAATGTTGTTTCTGATCAAGATTAAGTCATTTGGGGTGAATGTTCTTCGAATGACTTTTTTGTTGTATCTTCTAGTCATCCTTTGCTTCAACGCTGCTTCTCTTATCTGGGCTTGCTTTCGAACTTCGAGGAGCAGGTCGAGCTCCTCTTTGTGCCCCTGTATGTTCCCGATCTCGTCATGGAGAGTCACCCTTGGGCTTTGTTCATTGATTTCTATTGGTATCATGGCTTCTACGCCATAGACTAGTCAGAAGGGCGTTTCTCCAGTGGCGGATTGGGGGGGTTGTCCTGTAAGCCCATAGCACTTGCGGGAGCTCCTAAGCCCAGGCTCCTTTTGCATCTTGTAATCTTTTCTTCAGTCCTGCCAGTATGATTTTGTTGGCTGCCTCGGCTTGTCCATTGGCTTGCGGATGTTCTACCGCGGTGAATTGGTGTTTGATTTTCATACTGGCTACTAGGCTTCTAAAGGTAGAGTCGGTGAACTGGGTTCCATTATCTGTAGTAATGGAATAAGTTATCCCATATCTTGTGATGATATTTTTGTAGAGGAACCTCCGACTTCTTTGAGCGGTGATGGTGGCTAATAGTTCTGCTTCTATCCACTTTGTGAAGTAATCTATTCCCACGATCAGGTATTTGACTTGTCCTGGCACTTGGGGAAAAGGACCTAACAAATCCATTCCCCATTTTGCAAAGGGCCATGGAGAAGTGATACTGATTAGCTCTTCCAGGGGAGCCACATGGAAATTTGCATGCATCTGACATGGTTGACACTTTTTCACAAATTCTGTGGCATCTTTCTGCAAGGTCGGCTAGTAGAATCCAGCTCGGATCACTTTCCTGGCTAGTGACCTTGCTCTGAGATGATTTCCGCAGATCCCACTGTGAACTTCTTCTAACACCTCAGTGGTTATTGAGGTCGGTACGCACTTTAACAATGGCGTTGATATCCCCCTTCTGTAGAGAATATTTCTCACCAAAGTGTAATGTTGTGCTTCCCTCCGAATTTTCTTGGCCTCTTTTTCCTCTTTGGGAAGGATGTTGAATTTCATGTATTCGACTAAGGGGTTCATCCATTCGAGGTTTAAACCGGCTACCTCAAGGACCTCTTGTTTGTCTTCTATTTTTACCATAGAGGGTTCCTGGAGAGTTTCCTGGATCAGGCTTCTGTTATTCCCTCCTGGCTTGGTACTTGCTAACTTGGATAGGGTGTCTGCTTTGCTATTCAGATCCCGAGTTATGTGTTTGACCTCGATTTCCACAAAGCATCCCAAGTGTTCCAGAGTTTTTTCCAAGTACCTCTTCATATTTGGGTCCTTTGCCTGATACTCTCCACTTATCTGGGAGGTCACCACTTGTGAGTCGCTGTATATCATCACCTTTGTAGCACCGACTTCTTCTGCCAGCTTCAATCCAGCAATCAGGGCTTCATACTCGGCCTGATTATTTGAAGCTGGAAATTCAAATTTGAGGGAAACCTCTATTTGGGTTTCTCTTTCATCCACCAATATTATGCCTACACCGCTTCTTGTTTTATTTGAAGATCCATCTATATAGAGTTCCCATGTAGTTGGCTTTTCCTCTTGATCTCCTGCGTATTCTGTGATGAAGTCGGTAAGGCACTGGGTTTTGATCGCCATCCGAGTTTCATGCCTCAAGTCGAACTTGGAGAGCTCTATTGCCCATTGAACCATTCTCCCTGCGACATCCTTTTTTGGAGGATTTGCTTCATGGGTTGGTTCGTGCGAACTCTTACTGTATGAGCTTGAAAGTAAGGTCGTAGCCTTCGTGAGGCTACTACTAAGGAGTAGGAAAACTTCTCTAGTTTGTGGTATCTTAGCTCGGGTCCTTGTAAACTTTGCTGATGAAATACACTAGGTACTGGCCGACCTCGTCTTCTCTTATCAGGGCTGACGCAACAGCCTTATCTGCTACAGATAAATATAGGACGAGGTCTTCTCCAGCTACAGGTCGGGTCAGAATCGGAGGTTGGCTCAAGAATCTTTTGAACTCCTGAAATGCCTCCTTGCATTCAGGTGTCCATTCGAATTGACATCCCTTTCTCAATAAGGAGAATAGTGGAAGGGATTTTAGTGCTGATCCTGCCAAGAATCTGGAGAGGGATGCGAGTCGGTCATTTAGCTGCTGGACCTCTCTTAAACAGGTCGGGCTTTTTATTTCCAGGATAGCTCTACATTTATCAGGATTGGCTTTAATCCCTCTTTGTGTCAGCATGAACCTTGGAAATTTTCCCGCCTCTACCGCGAAAGCACACTTTGCGGGATTTAGTCTCATCCCGTGTAACCTTATGGTGTCAAAGACTCGCGAGATGTCTAACAAGAGGTCGACCTCTTTCTTGGTTTTCACCAGCATGTCGTCGACGTATACTTCCATTAGGCTCCCAAGGTGGGGAGCAAACACTTTGTTCATCAGCCTTTGGTATGTGGCCCCTGCATTTTTTAATCCAAATGGCATGACTACATAGCAAAAATTTGCTCTGGACGTGATGAAGGATGTCTTTTCCTGGTCTGGCTCATACATCGGGATTTGGTTATACCCCGAGTAGGCGTCCATGAACGACAAGTATTGATACCCCGAGCTGGAGTCTACTAGGGTATCAATACTTGATAGTGGATAAGGGTCCTTAGGACAGGCCTTATTTAAGTCGGTATAGTCGACACACATTCTCCATTTGCCATTTTGTTTTTTGACTAGCACTACATTGGCTAGCCATGTTGGGTACTTGACTTCTCTGATGAAGCCGTCTTCTAGGAGCGCCTGTACTTGTTCTTCTACTACTAGGGCTCGTTCTGGGCCGAGCTTGCGCCTTCTTTGTTGCATGGGTCGGGACCCCAGGTAGACCGAGAGTTTGTGGGACATGAGCTCGGGGTCTATCCCGGGCATGTCGGAGGCCTTCCAGGCAAAGAGATCGGAATTGTCTCTTAGAAGCTTAGTCAACCCTTGTTTTAGGATTTCCCCTAGGTTGGCTCCTATGTGAGTATTTTTTCCTTCCTCTTCGCCTACCTGTATCTCCTCGGTTTTTCCTCCCGGCTGTGGTCGCAGCTCTTCTCTAGCCCTTGCACCACCGAGTTCTATTGTGTGAATCTCTCTGCCTTTTCCTCTCAGGTTTAGGCTTTCATTGTAGCATTTTCTTGCCAATTTCTAATCTCCCCTTACCGTTGCTGTCCCCGTTGGGGTTGGAAATTTCATACAAAGGTGGGGAGTGGATACCACCGCTCCGAGTCGATTGAGGGTAGCTCTGCCGATTAAAGCATTATATGCTGACCCTACATCGATAACTATGAAGTCTACACTCGGAGTTTTTAATTTTTTCCCTTTTCCAAAAGTGGTGTGGAGGGGCAAAAATCCCAGTGGCTTTATTGGCGTGTCGCCTAGTCCGTATAAGGTGTCAGGATAAGCTCTTAATTCTTTCTCCTCCAACCCTAGTTTGTCAAAAGCGGGCTTAAAAAGGATGTCCGCTGAGCTTCCTTGGTCTACTAGGGTTCTGTGGGGATGGGCATTTGCTAGGATCATAGTTATTACCACTGGATCATCGTGTCCAGGGATTATTCCTTTCCCATCTTCTTTTGTGAATGAAATGGTAGAGAGGTCGAATGATTCTCCTCTGACCTGGTAGACTCTCTTGAGATGCCTTTTACGAGAGGATTTGGTGAGTCCCCCTCCCGCGAACCTTCCTGAGATCATATGGATATGTCTCTCCAGAGTCTGCGGTGGTGGGTCTCTTCTATCCATATCGTAACAGTCATTTGTGGAGTGACCATGTATTTTATGGTACTCGCAGTGGTCGCTGCGGCTCCCCCTTTTTATTTTTAATGGGTCTGGGAGGTGGCAGCCTTTCGGTATTGCAAATTTCTCTGTATACATCCACTATAGAAACCTTTAGAGGAGTATAAGAGTGATATTTTCTTAGTCTATTGAGGCCGAGTTCTTCCTTTTTCCTGGGCTCCCTCTCCCTCTCTTTTGTTGAGGGAAGGTGTCCAGGTCGCCAACTCGGATCTCTCAGGTTAGCATTATTTTCCATGTTGATGTACATTTCAGCTCTTTCTTGTACATTACTTAAAGAGATGGGGTGTCTTTTGGATATGGACTGTGAGAAGGGACCTTCTCTAAGCCCATTGACTAACCCCATTATAACTGCCTCGGTGGGCAGGTCTTGGATCCCTAAACATGCTTTGTTGAACCTTTCCATATAGGCTCGTAAGGATTCTCCGACCTCCTGTTTTATTCCCAGGAGGCTTGGTGCATGTTTCACTTTGTCTTTCTGGATAGAGAACCTCATCAAAAACTTCCTTGAGAGGTCTTCAAAACTGGTGACCGACCTCGGAGGGAGGCTGTCGAACCACTTCATCGTTGCTTTCGATAGGGTAGTCGGGAAAGCTTTGCATCGCGTAGCGTCGGAAGCATCAGCCAGGTACATCCGACTTTTGAAATTTCTTAAGTGATGCTTTGATCCGTGGTTCCGTCATAGAGGTCCATATCGGGGCTTTTGAAGTTCCTTGGAACTTTTGCCCTCATGATGTCCTCGCTGAAAGGGTCCTCCCCTCCTATGGACGGCTCTTCTCGTTCGTCGCGGGAGTTCCGGCCTTTTAGGGAGGATTCCAACTTCAAGAGTTTTCTTTCTAACTCTTTTCGTCGTTCCATCTCCTCTTTTAGGTTCTTCTCAGTCTCCCTTTGTCGCTCCCGTTCCTGTTCTAACTTTTCCAAGCGACTTTGGTGGACGTGGACTAATCCCATGAGTTCAGTCGCGTGGGATGGTCCATCTTTCTCCGAGTCGCGCCCTTCTGAAGAATTCGCCTTCAGATTTTTGACTCCGGAGGTACCTTCTCTGTGCTGATCGTTGGTTTCCTGGTGAAGGGTCAAGTCTGCGTCATTGTTTCTGGTATCCAGATTCTCTTGTTCAGAATCCGATTCCACATGACCCTCTTCGGGGGATCTGTCCGCCATCACTGGTTGATCTCTCGGGTCCCCGGCAACGGCGCCAATGTTCCGGGGTTTACCTAGAACCGGACGGTGGTTGGGCTTGTTTGTGAGGCCCAAGCGCTGGAGGAGTGTGGTCTCCGACTTGGTTTACGTCTGGGAGCCGCCTCCGAGTTGTGTGTTCCAAGAGATGGGAGGTGGTACCTGCAAAAACACTCTGATGCCTAAGTCAGCATGGGGTTAAGCAGGTTTAGAATGTATTGAAACTTAGAGATACCTGAGGAATGTCAGTGTATTTATAATGGTGAACCAATAACCACCGCTGAAGTAGTTCCGCCTTTTAAGGTGGATAACTGTTCCTTTATCTTAGGAAGGTTGAGATATGGCTCCTAGAAGTGGGTAGAGAGATTTTAGGGGCAGTTACTCATTTGAATGAGTGATTATCTACCAGCTAATCTTCGTCCCCGACTTTTTTAGGGTTAGTCGTGATAGGGACCGACTTCATAGGGAGGAGGTCGGTACAAGGGGAAGCTCAACCTTTTTGAGTTGGACCTTTTGTTAGGACCTGAACCTTATCGTTGAGTCAGGGTATGAACACATATAAAAAAGGTTTATATTTACCATGCATAGATATTAATTTCATATTATATATAACCAAAATAACAAAAAGACCATTTTGTAGCATTTTTTTGTCCCCTAATGGCGGTCGGCTTGAACCCATCCACATCATTATTCTTCTGCGTTGACAAATCCAACTTATCTGTCCATCTCTTTCCAATAATTTCCATAGATAGATATGAACATGGTGAGTGAACGTATTCATAAGCCATGCACAAATTATTCAATTCATAGTACTTGTGCCAAGCATATTGAGAAGAAAATTGATGAAGTAATTGAAACACGCCAAATTTGATAAAACTATTTAAATTATCTTATTTAATATTTATTAATTATAGAATAAGATAATTTTAGATTTTTTTTTTACTAGCATCACCGTAATTAATATTTAATAATAACGATTTTAAGATATTTTTGATTTCTCATCAATGATTAATAATTAATAAGGTGTATGCATGAGACGAAGAATTTTAAGAATTTTCAATGTAGTGTAATAAAGAACCGCATATACTTAATAACCACCTTGAGTAATAGGTTGACTTTGTCAAATAAGAGACGCGCAATAGGTATTAGGAAAGTGGCAAATAGTGTTGCTTTTTGCTGAGTAATAATAATGAGTTAATGAATGGTGTATGTTGAGTAGTAGTTATCAGCCATAATACTCTCTCACACAACTAGCTAGCCCCTTATTAAGTGCATCTTATATATGCGACTTAGGCACGGAAACTAGCTGGAAAAGGGAAGCTTCATTATACTCTCTTACTCGTTTATATTATCATTTCAAAGTCCTCCACCTCTTTTTGACTCTTTCCTTGCATGTATGTGTTCCTACTTTGATTTATGCAACACGCACACCACCCTATCTGTCACCAATTCATACAAGAATTTCCTCACAAACTATACGAAAAATTATTCTGGGTGCACAGCTTTTCTTTATCTTCATTCTGTATTTATAACGTTCTTGCATGTACACAGTTGCTATTTATGGGGGAAAAATAATCAATATCATGTATGCATTAAGATCCTTTACCTAATTAAGTTAAGAGAAAGTCTAAGGGTCAGTATTTTTATTAAAATTTAACCAGCACTCAACTAACAAAAAAAAGTAAGTAATTTTACATTATTGAATAAAATCTCATACCACTAAAAATACCAATAATAACTAATTAATGACTACAAATTACAAAACTTGCTGTCCCTAAACTCCTTTTAAATTAAATATAACTAATTATAGAAAAAGTTCTTCAAGTTAACATTGTACAATCAACATCATATATAAGATTTAACAAAAAAAAATCTAAAATTTTAAAAATTAATAACATCTAAAACTTAATTAAAAAAAATATATGGGATAAAAAACTCAATAAAACTTAATTTTTAATGAGTTTTATATTGAATTTATTTCATAATTTACCATAATATTAGCTAAAATTGACTGTATCTATGTGTAGGTATACTGTATGCAAATAGTAATAGATGTTCAGTAATTAATGCCTTTAATTAATTAGCACCCACATATATAATTTTCAATAAATTCGGCTGTTGCCAGTACAGTAATCAAGTTACTACGTACTAGCTAAGTTAGTGATAAAAAAAGTCAACCATAGCTCTCTTGTATGATTTTTAACCAACTGATGGCAGAACATACTAATCCCAATATTTGAACATAAGTACAAAGATTAAATTAAGATAATTTGTTAAAAATAAAATTTAAGAGAAAATTTGCCTCCCGTCATTATTACCAATATTTTATACTTATTATTAGCTAGCTATACAAATTAAATCATGCAGCAGGTGTCCTATAATGACATCTAAAAAACGATAGAATACCTAAAGTAATAAGAAAATTAAATTTCTAGAAGGAATAGCCTTGTCTAATTGTTAACGGACCTGGATTGAAGTAGTACTACTTTAATATGCGATAGAATTATAAATCATTAGCGTACATCTTTTTATTTGTATAAGATTTTGAAACAAGTAATTTTATAATATGATATTAAAATTTAATTCTTATAATTCTAAAAAAAAAATATAAAATTTTACATAAAAAGACGTATTGAAGATACAATTGTAGATTTTTTCTGATTAAGAAAAGTAATTAGTTTGCAAGTTGCAACCAAAACCAGGTCAATGAAAATTGACCCCTAACGACCAAGACAAAAGGATAATAAGAAAAGGTTCATGCATGGCACTTTTCGTAATAATAGGGAAAACAAGGGTTTTTTTTGGATTTATCCTCGTATAAATACATAGTGTTTAATAAAGTCCAAGGACATAAGCTAGCAATCACATACACAACATTTCTCAAGCATATTGCTTTGTATCCTTTGCAACCTTAACATTAGCTTTGCACATTCTCTAAGATATATATTTAAATCAACACATACAATATTATATGGTGGAGATGGCTAAAATGTTCACCATTCAATTTTTTTTCAAATCCCTTTTCTTCTTTTGGTACCGTTTCTTCTTCAAGCCGCTCAAGAACTTCCAAAGAACCAATAGTATTAGCTACATCACCACCACCATTGCAACCACTCAATCATCGTTCAATAAGTACCGCAAATTCTCTTCTTATTCTTCTTCTCTTCTTCACCGTTCAGACCTCAAGGAGCACACCCTCTTGTTCGACCTAGAGGGTGCGCTCCTGAGATCTTCTTCGGTGTTCCCTTACTTCATGCTCGTTGCTTTCGAAGCCGGAGGGCTCGTAAGAGCCATTGTTCTCGTTCTCACGTACCCACTTGTTTGCTTTGTTGGAGAAGACTTGGGGATGAAGATAATGGTGATGGTGTGCTTCTTTGGGATCAAAGAGAAAAGCTTTAGAGTTGGGAGTGCTGTTCTTCCGAAATTCTTGTTGGAAGACGTAGGTTCAGAGATTTTTGAGGTGGTGAATGGTGCTGGAAAGAGAGTTGGGTTGAGCAAGATGCCACGTGTCATGGTAGAGTGTTTCTTGAAGGAGTATTTGAAGGTTGACTTGGTTGTGGGAAGAGAAATGAAAGAGTTTTGTGGTTATTTCTTAGGGTTTATGGAAGAGAGAAAAAATAATAATAATGCTTTGGAGCTTGTTCAAGAAGGGAAAGGAAGTTGTTCTTCCAATATTATTGGAATTTCAGGATTCCGTAATAAGGATTTTCGTCATCATGAGATCTTTTCCCGTTGCAAGGTTGGTCTTCTATATCAATTATATTATTATTATTATTATTATTAACTTTTTCGTATATACTTAATTTATATATAATATATAACTTAGGTGCATTTATCGCTTCTTGCTTGTGGTGTTTTATCCGATCATATTAAGTGGTGTTGATTTTTTTTAAAATTTATTGTATATATGCATAACAAGATTAATATAATAATGTTATAATATTACTATTTTCAGAAATTTAATCTGTTTATATACTATTTTTTTTGACATAAAATTCTAATATTATGTTATGATATTATTTTTTTAAAAAATTTAAATTAATAAAAGAAAACAATATAAATAGTTATATTTTTAATTTTTTTTAACTAAAAGTACTTTATAAAAGAAAATTTTAATTTTCTGCATAAGAAATCCTATTACATATATACAGACCCAATTATTTTAACATAAAGTGTTTGTAAACTTCAATTTGTATTCAAGTTTCACTATTAAACCAAGGAAAAACAATCACCTTAGCTGAAATTCAGAGTTACCATAGTGGTCGAGATTGGTTTTGTATGTAATATATATGTGATTAATTAATTTTATAGTTAATTATAGACATGCTTATTTATATAAAGAAATTTTATATAATAAACACCTAATCATTTGTTATCGTATCCGTGAAAGTAATTGTTTTTAAACTCATTATTTAAATAATGATCTAATAAATGTATGAATTTAATTGAATAGTAATGGTTGGTGTATGAAATTAAACTTATTCATCAGTATGCAAATTTACTATTAATTGATCTAGAGCATTATTTTTTTATTTTATTTTATTTTTTGTGGCTTGATTTATTACATGTTAACTACCGTGAGAATGGATTGCAAAAGATAGAATATCAATTATATATGAGACTGATAAAAAATACATCAATAATTATATTTTAAATATAATCTCTTCACATTATTTTTTGAGTTTTTGTGACTTTACACAATTTTTTATTTTATTCGAGAATCAATATAAATAAACCTTAAATTTTTGTCATAAAAATTTAAGTTGATAAAACAATATATATAAATGATTATATGTCTAATGAAATTATTAATATGAAAATTAAAGTCCTAAAAATTTTCTATCTTTGTAATTAGCATCATGCATCTAAATAAAAAATGGTAGAAAGTATAGTCAACTTCACATGCGTGAAATTGATGCTCTCAACTATCAATTTCACGTAAAGTCAATTACATCTGAGTTTTCATCGTAAAAAGTACATAGGATCATGAAAATATGTTGATTATGAAAGAAGAAGCCACAAGTAATTTAGTCTAATTTGTGTGTTTTGTGTGACCAATAATTATTATTAGGAAGTGTACTTGGTGAGCGACGGAGACAAAAAGAGCTGGCAAAAGCTATCAAGAAACAAATACCCTAAATCACTCATTTTTCATGACGGAAGATTAGCGCTCAGACCCACACCATTGGATTCTCTTGTCATCTTGACATGGTTCCCGTTCGCAGTCGTCCTCGCCTTCGTCCGAATCGTTGCCGGACTCACCCTCCCTTTTGACATCTCAATTCCACTATTAGCCCTAACCGGCATGCGCCTGGACAGTTCACTCCCCGCGCAAACAAA
Organism: Arachis duranensis; assembly: GCF_000817695.3. Taxonomy (NCBI): domain Eukaryota; kingdom Viridiplantae; phylum Streptophyta; class Magnoliopsida; order Fabales; family Fabaceae; genus Arachis; species Arachis duranensis. The sequence continues at coordinate 7,094,922 of NC_029777.3, read as the reverse complement.
TCAACATGCTTATAATGATGAAGAGAAAGTAAAGGGAAACATGTACGTGTGTAACCACAGAACATTGTTGGACCCTTTGTACTTGTCATTCTTGTTGCGCAAGAAAGTAGTAGCGGTAACATATAGCTTAAGCAGAATGTCGGAGATACTAGCGCCGATCAAGACGGTGAGGTTAACTCGGAAGCGCGAGGAAGATGCGAGGATGATGAAGGAGTTGTTAATGGAAGGGGACCTTGTTGTGTGCCCTGAAGGGACCACATGTAGAGAGCCATATTTATTAAGGTTTAGTCCTTTGTTTTCTGAACTATGTGATGAGATATCACCGGTTGCAATTGATAGCCATGTGAGCATGTTTCATGGTACAACCGCTGGGGGTCTTAAGTGCATGGACCCTCTCTTCTTTCTCATGAACCCTTTCCCTTCTTACTCCGTTCACCTTCTTCACACTGTCACCACNNNNATGTAAAGCAATAATAATAATAATAATAATAATAATAATAATAAATATTGATTTTTGTTCATGTATTTCTCTTTATGTAAATAGAGATTATCTCAACATTTAAGAATAATACAATATTTCTGTCAATTTCTGACAACTTTTGTTTATGACTGTGTTTAATAAAGTGTTTTAATGGTTGTATTTAATAAAAATATCTTTTTTATGACTGTGTCTAATAAAAATGTCTTTATATATATATTTTTTTAAATGTGTCTCTTTATATATGTGTTTAAAATATAATAATTAATTATTATTAACAATAAGTCGGTAGATAATATATTGATATCCTATATTTTTTTTAATTTTAACATAATTATTGATAGTTTATATTATATATATGTTTTTATATCATCAAATCACTCTTATAAAAAGTTTAAGTTTATAGAAGTGCATTGATTTTTGTATATTTTTTTTATTTAGTTACGTTATGCTAATTATTTCTAATTTTAAAATTTATTAAAAATCAAACTCTAAATTTTTTAAATATGAAACTCTTATATCATATTATGAAATAATTTTTTCGAAAAATTTAAACTAATAAAAAAAATAACATGAATAATCATATATATCTCTAACATTCTAAAATATCAATAATATAACCTGAATGGGGTTGTGTTGTCTACACAAGTGTCTATAGGTTGTATTTTCCTCATGTTAATGTTCCATGTCGTATGTATAGTGGCATATATGGTGGTTGGGTATTCATTGTTGCAACTAATGAAGTGTCGACCTTTCTAAGTCCTAACCTGCTTTAAGTATTTGTTTCATCTGATTATTTTGAAATCATGTTGTGTGGCCATGGATGGAGTATCTGAACGACATGGCTCACCTAGTTATAGCTACGATGTCAGTAGCTAAGGTTCATTATTTATTTATTTATTTCTCCGTATAACACCTCTGTATGTCTTAAGTCTTGACTCTACTACATGATGCCATTGATTGTTTTATATTTAAGTGAAATTAAATACACTTGGATATGATATGATTGATCGAGTTTTCTGGGACTGAAATATGACTTCACAAAATTAAATGGGCTCGTATTTGCTGTAGTAGGGTAATCCAACAATATTTGGGTGCGGGACATTTAAAAATTAATTCGCCAACCCAACTTTGGTCATCTCATTCATATATCCCGTATAGGTGCAGTCGTCTAAATTATTGAAAGTTAATAAGATACGTATTTAATTTTAATTTCTTTTTGTAATTTTAAATTAGATCAAGTTTTGTTCATCATTACAAAATTAAGAATAATAATGATACATGATGAACAATTTTGTACTTATTAATATGTTTAGATCATATATATAAAACAAAAAAATAATAAAGAAATTAAATAATTAATACAATCTAGTATGTTTTTTTTTTCTGGCATGTGAAAATAAAATTATTCATATTTCTCTTGTCTGAAATATGAAAAAAATTGGATTTTGTTATTTCTGTCTATAAATAAGATATGCTTTAGTTTTTTGGAAAAGATTCGTAAAAGACATATTTAAAAGAAAAAAAAAAGCGACAGCAATAATAACGACATTGAAGAAAGAAATATGTAAAAAAAAAAAGGTAGTATGTACATGCAAAAAAATGAAAAAATGGAAGCTTGTAATGACTTAATTGAACATTTAGTTTAAAAAATAATTTAACGTCTAGTTTTTTCACATATTTTTTACTCCATATAGATTATTGTAGATATAATTAGTTGTGATCGCAGCGCAGATTATTAATACGTACTACGCACTATTAAATTTCACCCACGTGATGACAAAGTGAACGGTACAAGTTGGGTCAAGCAAAGGAAAAATTTAGAACAGTCAACTTTATTAAATTTTGTCTAATATGTAATCAATAAAAAAATAAATAAATAATTCAATACTATTGAATAAAATCTCACACAATTAAAAATATAATAATGTTTGGAAACCAACTTTATATAAGCCAATAATCAGTCAACTGGTAAACCAGAGGTACTGGTGACTTTTAACCGGATGTTGCTACTGATAGGCATACGGATATTTCTTTTTCTTGTAAATTGGATGGTTTTGGATATGATTTCTATATTTAATAAAATATAATTAATTATATAGAACCAACTAATGACTGATCAAAGTATCTGTTCCATGATTCTCTCCTTACACTAGCGTATCTTCCCTCATGTTTTGAACGTGGTCAACAATAATTTAAAAAACAAATTAAATTATAAATTAATAAAACTAATTATAATTAATTATATTGTTCCATTCTTGGCTGATTATTAATTAGTTCCATATACTTTTCCTTAAAAATATTATTAATGATTACTTGATAGTTATAAATCACAAAAATTACTGTTTCCTAACATTCTCTCACAACAAAATATATGAGGCAGATTTATGCCGACAACCTCACTAACAGAGATTTACGCTTACATAAAAAATGAAAAATCTCAGGCTCAGGTAGTAATGTCTTCTTAAATACTTCATCTACCAAAAGAAAAATGTGAATACATGTATATTTACGTGGAGCTTCTCTGATCTAAGTTCTCTATATACCATTCATTATTCAACACTACTACTATTTCTGTGAATTAGTTATTGTTCTTTGATTTCTCCCATGTATGTTTGCTTTTCTTCTAGTAAATTTCTCATATGTTTTGAATGCGATGGATTTGATATATATGTAAGTATTTACGCACTCTAATGATGCGTTAGGAATTGAAAAGGCAAATTAAAGGATCCCAGGAGAGGAAGAGTTAATATAATAATCCAACTATGTAAACTATGTAAACTTTGAGATCATACAAAATAACTTAACAAGTTCCTTTAAAATTTTGTAACTCACATCCATGCAGTTATTTTTATATAAAATTGATAATTAAAAATAGTTAAATTTTAATTTAATTAAACATATTAAATTATCTAATAATTTTTAGTTATTAATTTGTTATAAGATAAAAATTTATATATAATTATCTTTATATATGAAGAAAGCTACGTACAGTCTAATAGTTGGATAGGGATATTATTTAATTATTTTCCTTAATTAATTAATAACTACTCTCTCCAGCTATTTTCCGTTGCTATTTATTCTGAGTTTATGACCATTATTTATAATTTAAACTTAATTAAGATACGCAGTGGCGTAGCGGACATGCCATTAAGAGAATCAGAATTCAGAAAGAAAGCGACAACACTTTGAGAGAGAGTCACATCACACAAGTTAAACAATATAATGCATATGCTTTTTAATTTCAATGCTAGGGAAAGTTCCTAAGTTTTCAATCCCCACAACTTTACGAGTAAAGTTACGCGTTGAGCATGTAATCCACTTTCGTCGAACTATATTGCATTGCGATCGATCATATTGCTAATGATACCATAGATGAACCAAATCACAGTCACAAATTAACATGCAAAAATTAAAACATAGATAAATCAAATCATCCGTATACGGTATACCTATGCATAACGACGGAATACGTGTCCCCAGCTTCAGTCTGTCAACCTTTTCATGGAATAATTAAAAGAAGGTAGAAACTTATAGTGACGACTAAATACTCATTTTTGTTTTTAAAATTTATATAATTATTTATTTTAATCTTTAAAATTCAAAATTTTTTATAATAGTCTTTTAAATTTAAATTTAGGCACTAATTTGATCCTTCAATCTCAGTAAATATAATGTTGAGGTGGCATTCTTTCTGCTATACTGGACATTGCAACGGTCAACTACTGATGTGACCAAATTCGTATTTATATTTAGTGTAATTCCTCAAACCCTAATTTTCTCAAATTCTAATTTCTCCTATTATTTATTTGAGTTCGATTCTTCTTCAACCTTCTTTCTCTGGTCTTCATATTTCTCTTTATCTTCTTTTTGCTATTTTTTTTCTTGTTGAAGCTTTATCATTCGTAATCCCTCAAAATTACTTTTTATACTACAAAGATAAAAATCAAATTTCAAGTAGCCATTTAAAATTATATAATTCTAACCCCAATCAACATCATCTCCTGCTCCATTCATAAAAAACAGAGCACCCCCAAATCCTAGTCCAACCCTAACCCAACGTATAAGAAATCAATAAAATCCTAGAAAAACAGTAGCAACATAGCATAATGGTTTCCCATTAACAAGTATACCACTATACCAGCACTATGGAGTTAAATCATACATGCATTTTGAAAATAAATTAAAAAATTTATAAAACTAAATCCAAACATTAACGATTATCTTGGCTGCACTACAGCAAATGCGGAGGATAGCGGCGATTAATTGATACCTGTTTATTAAACTGCTACAAATTGGCAAGATAGCAGCGGCTATAATAGTGATTTGGGTTTCTTTTACAAAAGAAACCAAGATAGCGACGATTAGTTTTTCAACTGCTGCAAATCAAACCAAAAAAAGAGCCCACGGCCCCAAGTGCCCCGTCACTCACTCGACCAGAAGTCCAGAGCTCTGAAGTTCAACACTCCCCCTTCTCCAACCCTAGCTTCTCTTCGACCACCCATGCAGTGCCACCATTGATCATCACCTCCCAGCGTCTCCGTCAAAACCACAGAACCACGACCGTCATCATCATCTTTTTCTTCTTCCACCTTTGCCGAACAACCACCGCGAAAACCCTTTCTCTCTTTCTCTTCCCCTGTCTCCTGCCTTTTCTGACTCTCCGTTGGCTACCATGCAACGCCACCGCAACCATCTTCTTTCTCTCCTTACAACCTTGCACTGTGGGTCTCTAGCTCGTCCTTGCCTCCCTCATTCCCAGTCAGAGAATTAGAATAGAGCCACTCTAGTTCCAGCGAGTTCAGACGGAATAGCGGCTGGTCACTACCACTGCATCCCTCTCTCCTGTGTTCTTGCTCTGTTCTTCGACTCAGGTTCTCATATCACCTTTTCTTCTCTGTTTTAGTTAATTTAGGATTAGTTATATGTTGATTCTAGTGTTAATTTGATTTGGTTAGAATTAGGATTTTCTGAGAATTAGTGTTAGTTTATACATAGTTAAATATGCTGTTAAGAGCTTCTTCAGTTTGAATTTTAATTTGTTTGGATTGATTGACTGATATTTTGCTGAGTCATTGCAAAATGCTGCTTATTTTTCATATCATTGGTGCTGAATTTTGAATTGATGTTGCAAAAAATGCTTGTTAGTACTATTTTGTGTTGTTTATACTTTTGCATGCCAAGTGTTCGACAATATGCCAAGTGTTTTGAATATGTTTTAAAGTTCTATACATATATAATCTATGATATGGACACTATGGATGACAATGTTTGATCCATTTAGTGCACCCAACCTAATAAAAATCCTAGTGTTGACACCATGGAAGTTGATGCCAATGTGTACACAGATGTTGGGAAGATGGTTGCTATGCATGCTTGCTGGTTCATATCTTGATTTAAGTAGTAGCATTACAAAGATATTGGAGGAGCAAAGGGAATTTAGAGAAATTCTTAAAGATGTTGATACTCCAGCAATTTTTTGTTGGCTTATTACAATCAAATTACTAATTATTTTGCATTTCAGGCACTCTCTGAGACCAAAAGAAGATCAAGTGGTTCCCCAGTTATAAATTGGCAAGGGAAGGCAGTGGCCGTGAATGTTGGGAGCAAGTCATCAAGTGCATCAGCGTGCACACACACACAAACACACACACACACACACACACGCGGACACGAGCACACGCACACACAAGGACAGTGCAACATGTGCTGATAAAGGGAAGGCAATTTCTATATCTCGTGGTAAACTTCAGGTTTGTTATTTGTATCACTTTTTACCTTATGATAACAGAATTTAGTTGAGACTTTCACAAATTGTACCTATTATGGACATGGCTATATGCTTAAATCCCTTTCTCTAAGAATGGAATTACTAATGTATGCATATTTCTGTATTATTTAGTAATATCAGTGTTATTTACAAGTTTCGTTCTTTGACTTTTGAATCAGCTTGTCTGCTCATCAAATCTTTTACATATAGGAGTGTGTGATGATTGTTGACACTTTATCCATTATAATTTAGCATTGTCACATCATTCTTTTCATTTTATATTTTATATGTTGCTCATTACAGATGAATATAACTGTAGAGTTTTTCATTCGTCATGTTTTTTGACATATTTTAATTTGCTTTGTCTTCTGTTTGATTGACTACTTGTTTGCTCTTATTTTTCTCTTTTAAAATTGGGAGACATAATTTAAATTTTTTTCCTCTTCTTGTTTCTCAAATTGGTGTTTCCTTTGGGAAGGAGAAATCTCCTTTTTGTTTATATCTTATGTAAAATATGATACATGCAACCTTTCTGCATAAAGGTTTTGACGAGACTCGCAGGCTTAGTCTAAAAAACGAGACAAAGTAGGTTGCTTTATCTATATCAAGCTATCTTTACTTGGCAGCAGTTTCATTTTGAATATGCCTTGAATCGTTACCCTGTTTATGAATAATATAGATGGTATGTCATTCTTCTACATCTAATGAAACTGGAATGCTAGTTGTGGACTCTATAATAAACATATTGTTACTCAGAATTTCAATCTTTTATAAGGTGAAATCCATTTCAATTTCTTTTGGCTTAATCCATGGCTTGTTTAGGTGCCAGGTGGTCCAGCTTATAAACATTTAGAACCAGGTGATGTGCTTGTTCGTGTCAATAGGAAGTAAGTTTGTCATGATATACGACTTTAATAGATCACATAATCATATAATTCTTTTCAGCTTACAATCAGATGTGTGTGCTTGAATTTGGTATTCACAAAATTCACTTTGGATTCAGAAAATTTCTAAATTATTTATTTTTGTGAATATTATTTAATATAAACGGGGTCAAGGTTTTACTTTTGGTCTTGTATAATTTGAAATCACATGTTTATTTAGCAGCTCTTATCATTCGTGTATAAAGACAATGACCATTACTAACTCATTAGGGATGACTAATTATTATAATTAATTATATCATTATTACAGTAATGATCATCATACAAACCTAAGGTCCAGTAGCAGAAACTTTAGATTTATCTATAAAAAGTCCACATGTTATCACCTACTAGTGAAAATTGTAACAGTTATAAACACTAACTTTCTGCTATTGTAGGACAAATTTGGTGTAAGTTCTCTAAGACACAACCTTGTAGAAAATGATGGCAACCCTTTACCTACAAGTCAGTATTATTAGCCAAGCACTAATTTTTGTCACTAGGTCTTGTAGTTGGTCCTATGTTGAAAGACAAAGTCTTCTTCTACTAGGTTCTTTCATGATTGCTCAGCTGATAATCTTAATTCTCTTTGTTCTCCTCTCAGCAACCTAATATGTAAAGATATGTGTTAGCTTAGTTTTCTTCTATTGTAATTGAAAATTTTTCTGTAATTAGCAGGTGACAACTGCTCTAGCAGTATATACTAATTGGAGCTTTGCAAGAATCAAGGGAATGGGATGAGATTGGACTGGTGTAATCTGGCTCTACAGTTTAGTAACCTATGTGTCTCTTGATTTGCTTAAATTTGCAATCTACTATGCTTAGTGGCAAGACCTTGGATAATCTTTTGGAGAACAGGATTAGTTTAGTTCCTTCTTTGTGATTATATATCTATCTATTGTTTATTTAGTATTTTTTTTTGTTAATATCTCAAGTTTAATAAATATGATGTAAAGAAAATAGATTATAGTAAAGAGAAATGGTACAAACCATCTGAGTAGTTAATAAGCTTTTCTTAAAGCTCTTGTATGAAATTGCGGCAATTCAAAATCGTGGCATTTTTTATAAAAAAACCCACATAAATTTGCAGTGGTTTCAAAATCGCCACAGTATTTTTTTTAAATTCACTGACCAAAATAGTGGCGGTTCTGCAATCGCCATAAAATTAATTATCCGATTTATTGTGGTAATGCCAGCAGTTCATTAGAACTGTCAAAATCAAATCTTCACGCCCTAAACCGTAATGTTTGTGGAAATGCTGGTATGTCGTTTTGCAGCGTTTAAAAATTGCCACAAATCCCCCAAAAAACCGCCACAATTTTTGGTTTTCTTGTAGTGCTGAGAATGAGAGGGGAGAAACCTATTTCCTTCGAAACACTGTGATTTTCATTCTAAACTAGTCATGTGTTACTTCAACCTGCCGAATGAAGGATTTCCATAACTCTTCATTGGTGCCATTGATAAGAGTTGAAGAAGAATAGTGAAAATGGGAAAGAATAAGAAGAAAACGTTATATTGGGTCAAAATAATTTCTTTTTTCTTTATATACAAAACGACTTTTATTGCTTCTTCATGCGTTAAATGCTAAACGACGTCGTTTATCCTATTCAATGTGATAAAGAGAATGCCACTTCAATACTCTATTTGTCGAGTTATCACCGAAAATGGTCGAAGGATTAAATTAGTGCTTAAACCTGAATTTGAAGGACTACTATTAGATAACTTTAAATTTTAAAGAACAAAATGAATAATTGCGTAAATTTTAAGTATCAAAATGAGTATTTATCATACATTGACTATGTTGTTTATGATGAACTAAATAGCCAATAAAAAATATGAAAACAATTTTTAATAACAATTATGAGACATAGTTGACTCACTGCCGCTAATTTGGTAAGTGGCGACTGCCGAATTTGAGTGTGTTGAGGAAGCTTATGCATCCAACACTCAACGTAGCCGGAAGACACCTACTCTGCGACACTTCATCCACCGCCTCTTCTTGTCGTGTCTGACGATGCTAATATTACATTTATTTAATTATACTTCAAACATAGTAATTTAGTTCATAATTCACCTCAGATTTCAATTTGTACAATTGATTCTAAGTATGATATTAATTACATTTTCTTTTCTTTTCTTTGGTCAATGTGGCGTCAGAATTTTAATTTAATTTAATTCATTTTAAATAATGTTTTTTTTTCTTACACAATACAGTCACACATTCTCATAATCTCACCCACTACTATATTCCACTTTCTGAGTTTAACCCAAAATTCGATTTCCATGCAATTTTTTATAGCTCCATTTATACCACATATAGACTCTAAGACAGAGAAATTAGAGAATAGAGATTGAAAAATAAATATTAAATTAATTTTTTTTATTATATCTAGTCCTATCACCTGATTCAAGCTTATGCTGCAAATAATGCTTTTTAATCCAGAAAATTGTTGCTTTTTTTTTCCCTTTCTGTTAACAGCCAGAAGTTACTTTAAGGTTCATCCTGAGCCTCATAGAAATATTTGTGTTGAGCCTAATTAAATTAAAAGGGGGTAGTTCACCTAAAAAAAAAAAAAATTAAAAGAGATAGAAAGAGTGAAGAATTGATAATAAAAAAAGATGACATATTTATATATCTCTTGTAAGTTGCACCCGAATTTAAGTTTTTGTTAAAGATGGATGTTGTTTAAGAATCTATAATATATATTCATACAGTGTGTGTGAGTATATTATATGAGACTATGAGTATGTGGTACATAGATGTAATGTCTAAAATTAGAAACCGTACAATCTACTTGAACCAAAAAAAGAAAAATCGTTGGAATCGCCGCTAAAGAAAGGGCATAATTGTAATTATGGAAGGCACGTCTTCTTCCTCCACTGAACATTAACCCAAGGTTTATGGAAGTTATTTTTGGCGGGAATTAGGGTTTTAATGGGTACAGAGAGAAACAGGATAGCGTGCTTGTTCGACGTGGTTGACGACGGCACCGCTAAGATGTCGGAATCCGGCGATGGAGCCACCAACAACAACCACGTCATCAATCGGTGGACCGGGAGGCCGTTTTCGCAGAGGTACTTTGAGATTCTGGAGAAGAGGAAGAGTCTTCCCGTTTGGCACCAGAAACACCAGTTCTTGCAAACTCTCGCCCATAACCAGATTCTCATTCTCGTCGGTGAAACTGGCAGTGGCAAAACCACGCAGGTTTTTTTTTTAATGCTTAAATATCTTAAGCTTATTGCTCATCTTACTTCTTCGAGTTGTATGCTTTATTGTTTTCTAGGTTATAGTTTCGGAAACTATTTGCTTGTTGGTTAAGTGATTGATTTTATATGGTGTCGTTTCATTTGATCGATAGTCATTTTATCTAGTTGCTTTCACTTCTGTTGTTGAAGGAATAGTAAATTGGGAAAGTAGCAAAATACAGAATGCATTTGAGGATTGTTGAACTGTGAGTCTGTGACAACTAAATTTGTTAGTTAATCACTTGCCTGCTTGTGTTGGACTCATTGGTGGTGTGCCCTGGCAATAGTTTCTCATCATAATGTTATAGCGTGATTTTTATTTATATATTTGTAATTAAATGGAACACTTTTTCTTCTGGTGTCATGTTTATAAACATAGAATTATTCTAGCGCTACATCTTGGTTCTGTGTGTCTGTGTCTTGAATTTGACAGTTGTTTAATTATTTGCTGTGTGGCAGATTCCTCAATTTGTTTTGAATGCTGTTGATTTAGAAACACCAGATAAATGCAGGAAGATGATGATTGCGTGCACTCAGCCTCGCAGAGTGGCTGCAATGTCTGTTTCCCGGCGTGTGGCTGAAGAGATGGATGTAATGATTGGAGAAGAGGTTGGTTATAGTATCAGATTTGAAGACTGCAGCAGTTCAAGGACAGTTTTGAAGTATGTCTAATTTTACCATAGAATTAATTTCTATAATTAAGGCAGAGCTGATGCCCTATGTAATATATATTGTTTTCTTTCAGCTCATTTCCCCTCTCTTGCATCTAGTCTCAAGTGGGATGTTTTGTCTGTAGGTATCTCACAGATGGTATGCTTTTAAGAGAAGCAATGACAGATCCACTCTTGGAACAATATAAAGTAATTATTCTCGATGAGGCTCATGAAAGGACTTTGGCTACAGATGTGCTATTTGGCCTTATAAAGGAAGTTCTTAAAAATAGAGATGACTTAAAGTTAGTCGTAATGAGTGCGACTCTAGAAGCTGAAAAGTTCCAGGGCTACTTTAGTGGTGCCCCTCTTATGAAAGTTCCAGGAAGGCTGCATCCTGTTGAAATTTTTTATACTCAGGAACCTGAAAGAGATTACCTGGAGGCTGCTATTAGGACGGTGATGCAGATACACATGGGCGAACCTTCTGGGGATATACTTGTTTTTCTAACGGGAGAGGAAGAGATAGAAGATGCATGTCGGAAAATATCTAAAGAAATTTCAAATTTGGGAGATCAGGTGGGCCCTGTGAAAGTGGTATCCCTCTATTCTACTCTTCCCCCAGCTATGCAGCAGAAAATTTTTGAACCACCTCCACCTCCACTAAAGGAGGGTGGACCTCCTGGAAGGAAAATTATTGTGTCAACAAACATAGCTGAAACCTCCTTAACAATTGATGGCATTGTCTATGTTATTGACCCTGGTTTCTCTAAGCAGAAGGTTTATAACCCACGAGTTCGTGTTGAGTCTTTATTAGTGTCACCAATATCAAAAGCAAGTGCGCATCAGAGATCAGGACGTGCTGGAAGAACTCAACCAGGGAAATGTTTTAGACTTTATACTGAGAAAAGTTTCAATAACGATCTACAGCCTCAGACCTATCCCGAAATTTTGAGATCAAATCTTGCCAACTCTGTTCTTACCTTGAAGAAACTGGGTATAGATGATTTAGTGCATTTTGATTTCATGGACCCTCCCGCCCCTGAGACCTTGATGCGTGCATTGGAAGTGTTGAATTACTTGGGAGCACTGGACGATGATGGTACCTTAACAAAGTTGGGAGAGATTATGAGTGAATTTCCCTTGGATCCACAGATGTCAAAGATGCTTATTGTGAGTCCCGAATTCAACTGTTCAAATGAGATTCTGTCAATGTGTGCCATGCTTTCAGGTATTATTCCTTTTATTTTTTCGATTTTGTGTGATTGTGTCAGTTTGTTGTCAACTGTTATAATAAGGTAATGTACTTCTGCTGGAATCCATTTATAAATGGATTCATTGCAATTGTGCATGTATCTGCACAGAGATAATTCTGTGTATATCTCAGGGGACATTTGACTGCTTACATGTGTACTCTGTTGCACAAGTGTGATCAGTGGAATGTCCTGTTAGGTTGCCATCAGCAACTATTCTCCTCTGGGTTCCATGCCACCGGCCTCCAGGTAGCATGAACCTCAGGGTTTATGACTAAGTGCTGATGTAGATAGTTTCTTCTCTCGTGAAGCAAATGCTCTGGTCTCGCCTCTATGCATCTGCTGACCTACCGTGGCCTCCTCTGTGATAATCAATTTCTTTCTTTAGCCCCCAATTGCTTTGTCCGGCCTAGGGAAGCACAAAAAGCTGCTGATGAAGCTAAAACTAGGTTTGGGCACATTGATGGGGATCATCTCACACTCTTGAATGTCTACCATGCATACAAGCAAAATAGTAAGTACTTTGCTTTGGTTTCTTCAAAAAGAAAAATTATTCTCAAATATTTGCTATTAACATGTTTTCAAATATCCAGTTTATTGATTATTTTCGAAATTGCTTTTCAGATGAGGATCCCTCTTGGTGCTACGATAACTTTGTTAATCAAAGGGCACTGAAATCAGCTGATAATGTTAGACAACAGTTAGTGCGTATCATGGCCCGGTTTAGCCTCAAGTTATGCAGCACCGACTTCAATAGCCGTGACTACTACATCAACATAAGGAAAGCTATGCTAGCTGGATATTTCATGCAGGTAGCTCATCTGGAGCGAACAGGACATTACTTGACAGTGAAAGACAATCAGGTTTGTTTAGACGGGCTTCTAATTCTCTTCATCTTCTTCCATATTTTATTTGTATCACCAAAATATGTAGTGTGTCAGAATGTTAGGCATGTAGTATTATATTTATTTGGTTTCTAATGATGATCCTCTTTTGTAGGTGGTGCATTTGCATCCATCAACTTGTCTTGACCACAAACCTGAATGGGTTATCTATAATGAATATGTTCTTACTAGTCGAAATTTTATTCGCACTGTGACGGACATTCGTGGGGGGTGGTAAGATTTTTTCCTCTTTGCATGTGGATTTTGATGTTTTATTCCGTCATGCTGGTAAAGTCGTACGTGTTTTTCATGTATAACATGTTAATATCAACCCGAATTTCATGATGACATCATTGATACGTGAATCAGGTTGGTTGATATAGCACCACACTACTATGATTTGTCAAATTTTCCTCATTGCGAGGCCAAGGGTGTTCTTGAGAGACTCTACAAGAAGAAAAAGAAGGGAAAGGAGGAAGCCAGGAAGCACAAATGACATCCTTGCCATCAACATTTTTAGGTCTTTGGATTTGCATTGGCTGTTTCGTTTTCTTGCAGCTGAAGCTATGATCCCTCCTGCAAGCCAGAGTTACCTAAAGCTGAATTCTCAGTAACTTAAATAAACAATGGCGAAGTTCCTTGTAGCAATTTCTGGTGTATTTTATATCTAATCGTTCTCCATGTAACTTCGCATCTTGGTGTTTTCCCAAATATGAAGCTTAGTCACCACTTAGATTTTGATTTAATAACATAATATTTTTCGTTCAGTTAAAATTCTTCTCGGTAAACTGGTAGATTGATCATTTAAGACAACTTTGCATAACTCTCCCCCTCTCCAGTTAGGCAGTTACACATAATGTCACAAAACATTGATGGTATGGAAGAAGACATAACAATTACCCGGACATCACAATTTTTTTTTTTTGAGTAATTTGGGCATTTTTATTTTAAAAATACAAGATTAACTACTCAGTAGTCATTTAGTTCTTCAAAAATATAACCGACACATGTTTACTCCCCTTAGGCCTTAGTACTCATTTAACATTATATAATATAATGTGTATAATGAATTCAAGTGAAATTACCTTTAAGTCATTTCTTTTTTATATTATTTACAAGAGTATCCCTTTTTTATATTATTAGAAAAGAAGATTAATCTCTTCTAAATTTTGTCCAATTTAATTTCTAAACTCACATCATCTTATTTCTTACTGGTGAAGTCATTAAAATTTTTTGAAAGTATTCATTTGATTTTAAGTCATTTAAACTACTTATTTAATATAAAAAGTTAAAAACAATACTAATGTTTATTATAGAGTTTATATTAGCGGTGTCAAAAGTGAAAACTTAAACTTCATCTCATTCATGGCTGGTTCTATGGTAGTGAAAGTATATTTGGATCTTAGTGGTTCAAATAGAATCTTTTATCTTAACCATTAAAAAATAGTGATGAATGATTTAGATTAAATGATTATTATATATTAAAAATTATAATAATATAAATAAATTATTCAACATTTTTAAAATTTTGATTTTACTTTTTTATTCTTTTTTCTCAATTTGTTTCCCCTTTATCCTATCATCCACTTTGCTATCTTTCTCTTATGATAGTAAATTAGATATAATTATGAATATTTTTCTCTAATTAATGTAAAATTTGAAGCAAAAATAGAAGCTCCTATAAAAAACAACACGCATCACTTACATATCATGGGTATGAAGCATCCATAACACTTTTGACCAAGTGAATTCGTCCTTTATTGAGGTTTAGTCTAGAATTAAACATATTGGATCTGTGAAGTGGCAACTAGCAAGGCATTGAAATTGTATATTAGTTACCATTTAACAAGACACAACCCAGTCATCAAAGATCAGTTCAGTTTGGTGTTAAAAATTGTATAGAAATTAATTATTACTTTTTACCACTGTTTTTATCTCAAACCAATTTATAAAATCTATGATTGTGGAGCGTTGGAATTGAGCGAAGAAACCTTGTCCTAACAATATAAAACGGAAAAACAATAATTAGTAATAATATTGTTAATAATGTTGGTTGTAACTTGTAAGTACTGTGGTGATTGCTATTGTTAGAAAAAAAACAAAGATACAGCAAGTGGCGTGATGGTGGTTATTATTATGAAGAAAAACAAGAGAAAAAAGATGATGGTACTTAAGTAATTTACTATGTTATTTTTTAATTTTTTTTATTTGGACCACCAAGATCCTTAATATACCTTTTCCCACCTAAGACAAAGCCCTCATTCATATTGTGTTCTTACTTCTTGTTTTAATATATACACTGAAAATTCGGTTCCTTGTTCTCCACACATGCTTAGATATATTTATAGTACAACCTTAACAGGACTTAGAGATCGGGAACAATTGAACGTCGGCATGGATCCTCAAATTTTATGCTTTGCCTCCATTCAAATTTCTGTATACTTGGTCAATTGCCACCTGTTAGAATTTCAACATTTTAAGATGGTTTGTGATATATTACAGCATTAACAAAACTTCAGAATGAGAAAGGAAGATGAGAAAGTGACATACGTACTAGGATTACCTGATAATACTTGAGCATATTGTTTCTTCTCTTCTTCATTGTTGCTGTCACCAAGTCTCTTCCCATATCAAATGGATGAGGCTCTAATATCACCCCTTTTACATTTTCAAAGCCCTTCAACTTGTTCATCGAGAAAAAAAAAAAGAAAAATAGAAAGAAATTGAAATACTTAGGGCATGTTTGGGTGAGCTTTTAAGAAAAGATCTTTTTTCGAGTTATCTTTTTTTAAAAGATCTTATAGAGAAGTAAAAGTAATTTTATGTTTGGATATCTCATGTAAAAAGGTCTTTTTATCTATCAATTATGTTTGGGTATAATAATATAAAAGTACTTTTTTGTTTATTTATTACATAAAAAACATCTTTTTTTTAAGGAAAAAAAGATCTTTTAAAAAAAGATGTAAATTACAGCTTCTCAAAAAAGATCTTTTTTTTTATTTTACTAGTGCTTTTACTTTTACTACTAGAAATTTGCCAAACACGTTAAAAAATTAAAAAAGATCTTTTTTCATTGAAAAAAGATCTTTTTTTAACAAAATAATGGCGCCCAAACATGCACTTAATACTTTAATAGTAGTCTGTTATATCCATATTCAATAAGAAGTTGAAATATTCTTACATACCCACAAGTTTAATATTTTATCTTTAGACACTCTCAATATAATATAAGTTGACGTCGATTTTCTTATTCAAAATATCATTTATTTATTTATTTATAAATTCTACCAACATTTATGTAAGTATATTTAAGAATTTACTAATTGAGTTATTTTATATCTCGAGGGTACATTTTAAAAATATAATAATGAAATTTTTTTAAGATTTTATCATGTAAAAGAATTTATTTTTTCAATAACTTTTAATAAAATATTTTTTTTATGGTATTCTTAAGATCCTATATATTGTGCCTATATAAGAATTGATACCTTGTTTCTGTCGGCAGTGAGCTTGAGCTCTGATAGGACATGATTCATCAATTGGGGAAGGGAACATAGTTGAGAGAAAGGAGCCATGTGGCCATTTGAATAGGCCCATTTTTCAGTAACTTGTTGATTTGGAACTACCACAGCAACCAGTACTGAGTTGAAGCTATTCCCATAAACCCACACCTTTACAAGATAAACAAGGCACCAGCAACATATAGTTAAGAATCCAAGAACTGAATACAAGTGTGCATAGTAATTATAAGATGCATACTTACATCTTCTATTATTGGAGTAACAGCATAGATATTTTCCAAATGCTCCAGTGCTATATACTCTCCTTGAGAGAGTTTGATGAGATTCTTCTTCCTATCAATGACCTTAAGAACACCATTAGGTAGCAATTCTCCTATGTCTCCAGTGTGAAACCATCCATCTTTTATGGCTTCTCTTGTTAACTCAGGGTTCTTGTAGTAGCTGGTGAAGACGGTTTTCCCTCTCAAACATATCTCACCACATGGAGGATTTCCAAGAGGGTTGTAACCCATCTCTGGAACCTCCTCAAGCTGCACTTCATTGTACACAGAAACAGGACCAACAGTTCCAACCATGCATATCTCATCAGGAAAGGCCAGAGTAGTTGAACCACAAGTTTCAGTTAAACCTGGGTACAATCTTGTCATTATGAGTTATATTGCACTTTTTAATTTAGATGTGGGAGGGGGAATGGTGTAGAACGCAGATATGGAGTGTATAGGTGCTTTACGTAACTGTGGTGTTCGGAGCAAAAATCAGACCGTCGGAATTTTTGAGTACGTCCGATTTGTGTTCCGATTTATGTACTCTAATTTTTTTTAATTTTTTAAACACAAATCGGAGGTCCGATTACCGTCACCAAAATTTAAATTTCCTCTTCCACACTAATCGGACTGTCCGATTAGTAAGCTTAATTTTTTTTACAAATCCGATTTCTTCATCCCTATTTCAGAAAAAGCTGTTCCCACATCCATGTCTAACACCCATATTTTCCACAATAATGCACAACACACACATGCTTTTCATATGCAAGAGCCTCTTTTTGGGTTTGTTTGATTTTTGCTTAGACTTTATTTCTTCTTTTATTTGCTTTATGCTACTTCTCTACTTTTGGAGTTTATCAAGAATCGAACTCTAGACCTTTCGGACATAGAGCTCTGATACCATATCATGAAACTGAAAGTTTAAGTTAATAGGAGGAAGCAACATGAATGGTTGTATCTCTAACAAACACCATCTTGGCTTGCATTTCAATTAGTCCAAATTCTATTCTGGATGACACCAAATATGTAGAGAGTTCCTTACCATAGCCTTGACATACAAAGGAACAAGTAGTAACACGCAAGAACTCTTCAACCTCAGGGCTCAAGGGTGCACCACCAGATACTATTAGTCGAATGCGCCCACCTAGCCGAGCTTTGACCTGACTCACAAAAGCACCAAGAAGGAGAAGGGTGAAGTTTCTAGAGAGAGTTTTCATCATTGCATGTAAAGAGGTGAAGGTTATGAATTAAGAAATTTGCAATATGCATACAATGAAGAGCAATATTAGCATTGAATATAAAACCTTTCTAAAGGCTAATAGATCTGCCAGAGGTGATGCCTTTCTTTGTTTATATCCTTTGTTCATCCAACCGAGTTTGCTGTAAACGTGAGTTGACAAAGTTACATTAACTGAAAATCAATAACCAAAATTTATGCAATCAAGAAATGTAATCATATAATGCTAGCTTACTATTTGTAGAGCGTTTCAAAAACTTTTCTCCTCAGTGGACTGAGTTCTTCTACTGCTTTCTTAATGCCTGAAATAGATGATCTAATCTAATATGATTTACATTGACTGTGAACTTCAAATAAAAAGAATTAATGTCCTGCTGGTGCAAGACCTTGCCTTCATGGATCTTTTCGAAAACTCGAGGGACCCCAACAAACAATGTTGGCTTCAACTCCATTAAATCATCACTCAATGCTTTTACATCCTTCATTTAGTAATTAGGAGAATCAGTTAAGAGGATCAATAGTTTCTCATAACAATGATCATTCATGTATGAACATACCCCATGGTAGTAACCAACAGATGCACCCTTATGGAAAACGAACTCCTCAACCGTGCGATCAAGGCTATGAGCCAAAGGGAGGAAGGATAGATACACATCTTCCGCAGTCATCTAGAAAGAAATGTATCAGCAGAAATCATATCATTCTTAGCAATTGAATCATGTAAAAAATTCTATAAATATTACCTTTTCTTCAAATTGTTCCATGAAAATATCTAGTCCTTTAACCAAAGCTGATATGTTTTCATGGGTTAAAACAACACCCTTAGGGTCTCCACTGGTTCCACTTGTATACATTATTGTGCAGATTGTCTGAGCCTGAGGTGGCTCAATACTTGATGGTTTTTCTTTGCCCTGAAAGATCATAACTAATGAAACATTGATATACAGAGATATGATTAATATGCAGAGAGTTTAGTTTCTTATACACCAACCATGTTCAAGAACTCTTCCCATGAATATGGCTTGATTCCCATGCTGGTTGCCTTATGTTTCTCTTCCTCAGTTAATGAAGTGAAGCACACTATTGCTGTAACAACAACCAAACTCGGTTGAAAATTCCTTCAGTTAATTGCAGCATAGCAATGCTGAATTGCCAGTTACCTTTCAGCCGTTGAGCCGATTTACATTCAGGATTCAAAAGCTTCAACACAGCATGTGCAACTAATCAGAACCTATCTCTAAATTCTTGGATATGTGATCTATCTTAATATGTAACTCAATGATTCTTACTTCTTTAACCTTCTTGTCTTGGACAAAGGCAAAATCTACTTCTCCATGATCTATGATAAAATTTACAGCACCAGTCCCTGACACAAATTCAAACCACTCATGACGGTTCATTATAAAGTGACCAACTGAATAAAAGAGGCAATAGCATATGCAAAATAAATTCATGGAAAAATTACCAAGTGTGTCATAGAAAGGCACACAAACCAAGCTGTGTGCACAACAAGCCTACATGAACATAAACATAAAGACAAACATGTTCATGAACTATGATAGTGAAAAAGTTTTAAGTTGAAGAAAACACAAACACAATGGACAGCAAACTGCAGAAGTAGTCCAAAACCTCCATTGACACAATCCATTGAGGGCAATTAGATCCATAAACTCCAATTTTGGACCCCTATGTATGACAGGAACAGGATTACCACAGTAGACATTGATATGATTTCATTCAAAAGTGAAATGATTAAACAAACTTACAGGTTCAGCACCACAGGCTCTTAAAGCAGAACCAATATGCAGAACTTGATCATAAACTTCCTTGTATGTGTTCCAAACATATGGTCCTACCTATTACCATAACAAATTCATATCAATTAAAGATCTTTCTGACATGTAAATGAGTTGCCATAAAATAAAAATTACCTTTCCATCAACAAATTTTCGCCACCCCAGCATTCGATTCTGAGGGTACTTTCTGACAGACATGCTGCAATCATCATAGAAAAATTGAACTTTTGGTTGCTTTCAAAAACATTAAAGATATGATTGAACTTAAATTACCTGAAAATATCCCAAGCTGTGCACAAATCAGGATCAATTGGAGGGAATCCATTTTTGGAGAGGAGGCTGCGGTACACCGGACCAACACACGGCTTTCCATTTATGCCTTCTCTTCCTTCCTCAACCTCAGCTGCAAAAATCTTCATTCTACAAAAAGTTCAGTTAATAACTTAATATCTGTGAAGTTGGAATGAATCAACTAATGATGATTAAGAAACAGTGCCTATGCCTTCTCTAATTGATATTCAGCAGAAAAGAAGTGACGAGGAATAAAGCATGACGTGAAAGATAGATAGATAGATGTGGCATTGCATATACGTGTTAAAAAAACATGCTAAGTACTAGAGAGTAGAAAGTGGAAACCGGGTTCCTAGCACCCAGTAACATGCATTAAGGACAACTAGTGTAAAACCCGGGCTACGCCCGGACCTAATACTGATCTATTTTAAATATTTGTTGATATTTATTTATTAACATTAAAAGTTATTATTTTTAATTTAAAAAAAATTTTGTAATAAAAATTTATTATATAGTATATAAAATTATTTTATTTTCTGTTTATAGAGGCTAAAATAATTTTATTATTTTTCTAATTCATATTAGTAGATTTTACTTAAATAAAAAAGTTATTATATTTATATTTTTAAATAAAAATTATTACAATATTATTGTTATACAATCCAAAAAATCTTCTTATTTATATTATTAGACTTTTAGCATATAATTTGCGCTGCGCGTGAGTCATGTGTTTAATTTATTATTGTATTATGTATAGTTTGAATATAAGAAGATTAATATATATTTATTGAAAGACTTAATTTTATTTAGTATACAAAAAAATTAAGTGATTAATCTCATTTGTTATATTGATGTTTAATTTGATTTATCATTTTTAAAGTGATAAATTTTTCTATCAAGTGATAAAATTTATGTCATTCACCACCAAAGAAATTTAGATTAAAATATGACTGAAATAAAGACTAAATTCCCCAATTTGCCGTTTATAAATTTATTACCCACTTCCCATATAAACTTTCCCATTTCCCAAATTTTGTCGGAGGCAATGAACAATGATTTTTCCTATCTTCTTATATGTGAAATTGAATGAGTTTGTTTAATCCAAGAACTTCTAAATTTTTTAAATACATCATTTTCAGTAAAACTTACAAATATTAAGAAACCAAAAAGTTAGTTTCTAATCCAGTTGACTTGGTATAAATGAATTAAACCTAATAGTTACATGAATTCGCTTCTTGCCAACGTGCATTTTTCGATGATTACTTGATACAGGCTCATGCCTAGTAATTACTAAAACTACTATTTACTTTTAGTTTTCTGGAATTAATATTGTGTTGCTTTTTTTTTGATACAGGCTCATGCCTAGTAATTACTAAAACTACTATTTACTTTTAGTTTTCTGGAATTAATATTGTGTTGCTTTTTTTTTCTTTTGGGTTTTTATACCAATTATAGCACCTTCAAAGTCTTCAAAAAGATTTTTTTTTTTCATTATTTGCTAATCCATCAAATTATTCTTGATAGGAATCATTTAAGGACATTATCTGATAGACAATACAAACCAAATAAAAACTTATAAAAAGTAAAGTAAAATAAAATAAGAGCCTATATTTTGCTGCAAAAGAGCATATTTAATTTTTACTAAATTATTCTAGAAATGTATAAGCAAATCATTGATCTTTGAAATCTTAATTTGCATTCAAATAATGAACACCCAATTGATTTTCCTTGAAAAATGCAGCAAAAATTATCATAAAAAATTGAATAGTTCTATCATTATATAAAATTCAACCAAAAGAGCTTATACCTGATTAATTCTATATACTATCTCTTAATAAATAAAATTTTCATTTATTTACCAAAACCATTTGTGCCTCTTGAGTTCTTCCTTTGATTTTCTGAAGCCTCATTTTCAACTTCCATAAGGTCGACTCACTCTAAAGAATGCAAAAACATTCATTAACAAAAGTAAAATTTTTTTTCCTAATTGCTTTTAGTAAAACCAAGAGAAACATATCTATTGTTTCTTTGTCTCTTCTTATTTAAGATTTATGAAAGGAAAAAAATGGATGATATTATGACACTTGGGACAAAGTATACAGATAAATTATCTGAGCAGAGATCCACCTCTTCTAAAGCATAATAGCGGCACAAAGCATAAGGATGATTGAATACAGTTCATCTCCAATTATATTTTCATCTAAAGATAACCAAGAAATACAATTAGTATTTAAAAGGATTAACAGATTAATGGAATTGATTGAAGTCCAATGAGCTACTTGATGCCACGTAAGTCTCCAAATATGAAAAAAAATGGTTATGTAATCTGCCAAATTTTTTTTTAACAGTTCAACAGTTAGGAAAAGAAAATATTAACATGCTTTAACTTGTCTAATTCACATTATATTCAGAGCATGAAAAGTATATCCGACTGAAATTGAAACCCAAGAATGCTCTTAATGTTTATCTAATCTACTGAACATATCAAACTCATTTAGCTTTGCCATCACATTTGTCTTTGGTTGTAACTTTTCCAAATTCGACAGCATTGACACTATCACATGGACCAACCTATGGATAGAAGAAACTATCCAATCTATCAATTACTTGGAAAATGCATCTCTTCTAAGCTCAAAGTGTGACTAATAATTAATCGTTATTGTTATAGATTTTTAGTTCTACCCTTTTCTTCTTCCTTATTTCTCAGTCAAATCCTATAGACAGATTTAAAAATGAATCAGAGATTAAAGAATAAAGATAGAAAAGTCACCTTTAAGATTGTGTCAATAGTGTAAACCCTTGCCAGATAATACAACATAAAATAGTCTTGTCATTAAACTTCAGTACAAATACACCTTTGATCTTAGCTTTAAGTCGAGGGTGAATCCCTGGAGGTGAAATCAATTAGATAGATCTTGGCTTTAAGTCCTTCCATAAACCACCAAATTCAGATAATAGCAAAAATCAAAGTTTACCTATATATTCATTATTCTGTTCTCTATTCTGATAGGTGTAGCCAAACTTGTCATATACATCTCTTTCTCTCTCTGTAAATTGACATGAACTATTTCACATTAAATAATGAGCTACAGAATCATTAAAGCAAGTTAGAAAATTATATTGGTATTTCAACCCAAATATAGGATAGACAGACATTTGCATCTAACCTGATTTGGGACATTTGTATCTCAAGTTGTTCCATCTCATCATTATTCCATCCACTTTGGTCTTCCTCAATTGTTCTTTCCTCTCCATCTTCTTCCTCTTCTCCTTGTTCTTTCTCATCCTCCTCACCATAATCATTGACATCAAAATCATCTTTTGCATGTTCCATATCTGCATCACAAAAACAACAGTCAATCACAAATAGAAAATAATAAACCA
>NC_029777.3:7035073-7070913 GCF_000817695.3 Arachis duranensis | reverse complement strand
AAGTAATCAAAGAAGCTCTATCTCTATTCGTCTTGGCAACTACAAATAGTTCAAGTCGCACAGTCAATGTTCCACTTGCTGCTCATAAAAGATGAAGTTTTCTATGCTCTAAATTGTTTTAGAATTCAAATTCATTAACATGAGACCGAAAAAAAAATAACAAAGAACAAATTGGAAAAGGGGGTGACAACTTTGACAACAACATTGTACATTAATTTCCAAAGCAAAGAACAAACCTTCAGTTAAAAAATTTATAAATGGTTATGGGTTTACCATTTTCCCCATTACAGTATCTTATTTTTTTCATCCTAAACCACACATGCCAACATGCATTGGAGTAATAATTAAAATAACACTAAGAGACACCTCTTTAGTCCTAATTTGTGGGTGGAATAATAATCAAAATGATGGAAATCAAGCAAATGTCAAAGACGACCAGATAACCATTTCAAAAGTTTTCAATGATTTTGCAACTATCATGTTCGTGCATCACAGGTGCTACACTCAGAACACTCTAGTACACATTATTGTTTCCTTTCCTTTCTTTGTTGCTGCATTTGGATCTTCTCATGCTATTCTCTTTCCATGTTGTTGGTCATGTTTCAACTTTTGCCATTAAAATTGAATGTTTATCTTTTAATGGTAAAGATTGCAACACAACTTAAAACATCAGAAGATCCGAATCCTTTTGCATCTCCTTAACATATAGAAAGCATAATTTCTTAAGGAAGAGACAATACTATCTCCTCTTAAAGAATTTGGCTCTGATCTACTAATACAAAACATGAGTGTTGTCTCTCATATGCTTCATGCAGCAGATCACCAAGAGAGTTTTTTTTCAAACGATAAAAATAAAAAACAAAACAACAAAAAATAAATTAATTTAAATTTTGATACCAGAGCATAACCGCAGATGTAAGGGAGAGACGAACGAATCCCCAGAGATTCTCAAAGGCCTATATTGAGAACCCACTCCACGCGTCCCTGTTTGTGCCGCTCAGGATGTACACAATCTGTGGCACCACTATGAACCACCACGACCGTCTCCCACCCCAGCCACAGCAGATAACAGCTTCTCATGCTTTTCATTGTACACCTGAGGCTTCGCACCATCCTCGATTCCAAGCTTCCAGTGATCTCCAAAGTCGGATTTCTTCGTAGGAGTCTCAGAGTACAGATCCTATATTAGATTTTTATGCAACAATGAGATATAGGTACAGCTCTCCTTGACCCATGTTTGGCTACATAGCATGAATAGAGTCACCAATCAAGGTCACACGAAGATAAAGGGCGGAGCAAGATGTTGAGCTTGTAGGTGCCGAGTGAAATGGCGGAGCAAGAATTGGAGTATCAAGGGGTTTAGGGTTTGTTTTGAAGTGGAAGCTACGTTTTGGGGAGTTGAAATCTGGTGAGACTTGAGAGTAAAGAGGAGAAAGGGAATGAATTTGAAATGGTGGAGATATCTCGTCCTAAAATAGCCTCTTCTTCAGTTGCAAGTAGCAAATCTCCCTCATAAAAGATGATCTTCGCGATGATGAAGATCCCTGAAGTTTTGTTTTCTTTGCTTTTGTTGCTTCTCAATGTTCAATCACCAAAAGTAAAAGGGAAGAGAGGGAATTTGAATTTGAGATGGATTTGCGCGGAAAAATTCCCGCTTCAAGGCATACTGGAGGAAACACTGTTCTTTGCCTGCCACCTGTCGTTACCACGGATGATGCTAAATTGGAGGGAATACTGTTCTTTGCTTCGGGGACTGAACTGCATAAGTAATGCTACGTTGGTTTTAGCCAACTAATGATATAAATAAATAAAATGTCAGATACCATTCACAGGAGTTGATTCTCATTCTATCAAAGCTTAAAATCCAACTTGAAACCGCATTGAAAATCATAAAATTAAAGCCCATAGAAATAAAATGTTCTAAATTTCTTTATTGGATATTTATTTTTCCAAATAAAGGAAACTAATTTTCTCATATTATGTTTGATCATTAAGATAGATAAACAAAGGTGAATTCTATGGTGTAGAAGATCCTTCTACACCTATATATATTTGTTGTCAATAGAAAAAGATACTAAGTGTTTAGAGAGAGAAAATTTAAAAACAATATCTACCATTATTTTGTTAAGTTGCAAAATGTTTTCAATTTTTTTCTTGATGTACGTGAAAAAATTTAATAGTTAAATATAATAAATATTTATTTAATTAGTGATTACAAAATTAATATTGGACCTTTATTTGAATTTTTTTGTTTTTGTAAAATTTTATTTATTTTGGATCAAACCATATTTATAAATAAATATTAAAAATACAAACCTAAATTTTATAAATTACAAGATTTATAAAAAAAAAGTCTTTTTTATATGTATGAGAAAAAAAGAGTCTCCTTCTAAAATGTTCACAAGAAATACATAAAAAAATTCTATAGTAATTAAATACATTTTTTGGAATAATAATGAACAAAATTTATTTTAAAATACTAATTAAATTAAATAATTATTTAAAATAACTACCAAAATTTATTAGAAATATAAAAAGAGTAATAATTTGGTTAAAAAATTTGAGAAAGTAATATATATTTAGAAAAACAATAGGATTACGGTTTAAAAGGTTAAATATGATTACGGTTAAAAGGTTAAAAGATTTTCATAAATAATAGTTCTAGTAAATAATATAAAATTTGTGATATACGTAAATATAATTTTTAATTAATATATATGATTTGAATATTAATTTAAATTTAAATTTATCTATTTTAAATATTAAACAGCATTTTATATTGTATTTTGATTTTTAAGTTGATAAATGAATAATTAATTATTTTTAATTTATTATGTGTTAATTTTTAATTGTGAGATGAATTTGATTATTTCACGTATTAAGTATTGAATTTTTTTTTCTTTTTTTGTGACTATATCAAGTATCGAATTTGATTATATTTACGTATATTGTAAATTTATATTGTTTACTATAATTATTATTTATGAAAATGTTTTAATCTTTTAAACCGTAATCATTACTCAAAATAAATAGAATTCATAAAAAAAAGTCTAATATGATTTTTATAGTCATTAACTAAATAAATATTTATTATATTTAGTTACTAAATATTTTCACGTGTTTCAAGAAATAACAAAAAAAAACTCTGCAACTTATTATTATTAAAATAATAGTAGATATTGTCTTTTAAAATTTTTCTCTTTCTAGACATTAGGTAATTTTTTTTATTAACAATAAATATATATAGGTGTAGAAAATTTTTTCCTTCTACACCGTAGAATTCACCATAAACAAAACCATCCCTCTCGTGTGCATACGATAATGTAGAGTATCTTCAACAATGATATATATATATATCAACTTTGGAGGTTAAGACATGCAATATGAATGAAGGTTATTAAGACCTTGGCCAACCGTTTCTTTTATATCTTTTTTTTTGGAAATACGGCCAACCGTTTTAGTAACAAAAAAATACTAAAAGATCAACAAAATTTATTATTTTTGTTGAGCATTGACTAATGATTAAAAATAATAATAAAAAATAATAAATTTTACTGACTCGTTAACATTTTTTTTAATAAATAGGTCATTGAACCATGACTATTATAGTAAAGAGTAAAGACAATAACACAATACTAGTGTATCTTATAATTAATCTACTTTGTTATATTTATGTATAGTTNAAAATAAAATTTGAACCCAAAATCTCTAAGTAAAAATAGAAAAATTATGCTATTTAAATTATAACTCATTAACAAAAAAAATTAATTTACTTAGTATATACATAAATTAAGTAGTTTATCTTTTTTTATATTAATATTTAACTTGGTTAAAAAAATATATAAAATGTAGTTAATATCTTTTAATATTTTAGTTAATATTAATTTATATATTTTTATTAAATTATATTTTAAATTAGTAATTTTTAGAATATATTTTAACAAAATCTGAAAAAAAATAATACATAAATAAATTTATTGTTATATAAAAATAAAATCAACTACAGAAATTATTTTTCTTTATACATTATTTAGTGAACAGGGCTAAGAACAAAGGTCCAAAGCCCAAAAATAGTGATAGTTGGGCTTATTGCAGGAACCACCACACGCGCTGCACGCTGTCTGTGTGGTGCGTATTGCATTGGCTCTCTCTCTCTCTCTCTCTCTCTTTCTGATTATGGCGGCAGTAACAGTTACAGGCACGGCACTGCCGAAGACACCATCGGCGTCTTCAATCAGGAGTTCCAGTGGTGAAAGGTTTTCGGTTCTGATATTTTGGAAGAACAAGAGAAGAATCTCATTGACCTGTTCTGCATCCAACAACACAAGCTCTTCTTCATCTTCTGGATTGTACTCTGCTCAGAAATATGAACTGACGGCAGCAAACGTGGACATGGTTCTAGAGGACGTTCGGCCTTACCTGATTTCTGACGGCGGCAACGTGGAAGTGGTTTCTGTGGAAGACGGCGTCATATCTCTCAGACTCCAAGGAGCATGCGAGTCTTGTCCCAGCTCAACCACCACCATGAAGATGGGAATCGAACGCGTCCTCAAAGAAAAATTCGGAGACTCCGTCAAAGAAATTCAGCAAGTATACGATGCTGAACCCAAGGAAACCACCATTGAGGTCCTTCTTCTCTTCTCTTCTCTTCTCTTTTGATTTGCTGATTTTGACTTTTTTTTTTTTTGCAATTTAATTTTCAGGCGGTGAATAATCATCTTGAGATATTGAGACCTGCCATTAAGAACTACGGAGGAAGCGTGGAAGTGGTTTCCATTGAAGGCGGTGAGTGCGTTGTGAAGTATATTGGACCTGACTCCATTGCTTCTGGCATCAAAGCTGCCATCAAGGAGAGGTTCCCTGACATTCTCAATGTCACCTTCCAAGCCTGGGATTCCCATCAGTAAGGAATGAGGATTTATCCATTCACTTCACTGTGCCAATCATCATACTACATATACGTTGTATCATTATATTCTTGGTTTATGTGCTACATGTAGTCATGTACTGCTTGAATTTTTTTATATATGTCTTTTTTTTTCCTTCATAGTTCTACTATTGACACTAAAAATGTTCTTTCCTCTTGCATTAAGTTTGGTATCTATAGCATTGTAAACTTCCCTTGATTAGACTTGTTTTAATAATAGCATTCACAGTATGTTAGAACTCCATATATAGAGAGACCTGAAATAGTATAACCTGAGAGACTTTATGTCTTTATCAATGATTTCGCAACAAGGGAAGGCTTTTGCAGAAAGTAGTTACAATATATCTGGCACAAAGTTTCAGTGAATGAATGCGAAACGAGCAATGATAATGGAAGTAAACATTATTACAATAACAATATCAATCTGGTAGAGACATACAGCTGTAAAATAAAAAAGCATGCCTCTGGAAAACTGGCAATAATTGGTTACAGGCTTACGGCACTTGATTAATGAAGAGTACATTTAGCGTACAACATTATTCATATTGAGGGTTGTTTGCTTCAACCAGTGGAAAGGAAGAAATACTGGGTTCACAGTGGAAAGTAAAAGAAAGGAATGTACCCTACAACTATCTGGGCGCTTTGGAGGTATGGTATCATTCTCCTATTACCAGAATTGGGAAGTAAGGCAAAAGTTACTTTCTGAGATATTAAAGAATTATTATTTGCTTGTATCCAAGTACTAAGCCACTAAGAATGTGTTAATAGTAATATTCTCTGCCTTCTTTATAAATATGCAATGCAAGGGATGCTCTTTCCCATTTTATCTAGTTCCAGGTGCATATAATATTTTATGCCTAAAGTTGGATATCAAGTAGAGAAGATGGATGGAAGTCCAATACCTGATGATGATAATGGAGGACTTGTTACCATACTTAGCATTGATGGAGGAGGGGTACGTGGTGTTATCCCAGGGTATATTCTAGCCTTCCTTGAGGCCGAACTTCAGGTAGGATACTTAGCTTACTTTCTTGCCATCCTTGAAGGAAAGTAGGCACCAAAATGGTGTGAGGAATAAGTCGAATTTAATTTTGATATGTTGACATTATCATCTAATGAAAAATACATCCTTTTCTATAAATATTCAAGTGAAGTAAAGAATTACTATCCAAATGAATAAACATGAATAAGTTTTCTGTGCACAGTTGGATTTTAGCAAAGATCCAATTGAACATAATAGATGGATGAAAGCAATTAATTCAAGTTAAAGAACACCTTCGTTAGAATATTGGGCATTCTAACAACATTAATATTAGTGCACAACTCCTAATTGAAGTGAACACATTTAACCAACAAAAACCACATGCCACACACCACACTTCAATGCTTTTGTTGTTTGATAATGTGGGAGTCATCACTGTCCCTACTTTCAGTATGGACTGGGTAACCTTTTGTTGTTCCCATTTTTCTCTGCAGAAACTTGATGGTGCAGATGCGCGGATAGTGGACTACTTTGATTATATTGCAGGGGCAAGCACTGGGGGGATCGTGACAGCAATGCTTACAAAGCCTTCCACACAAGATGGCCAACCCTGTGCTGCAAAAGAAATCAATACATTTTATCGTGAAAAAGGCCCAAAAATATTTTCTGAAGCAGCAGAGAATTTGAATATCTTCAAACAATATGTTGAAAGGTATAATTATACTAATTTAGGCTCAGTGTGGCTAATTAAATCGCGAGGAGATAGTGTGGCTTTGCTTTGATTCTATGTTACCAAGTGCCATGCCTTCTCTGCATTAATGGCTGGTTTCCAATGGATTTTATTTATGACTTGCAGTTATGTCTCTCGTCTAGAAGAATCTGAATCAACGTGGTTTCGCAAGAAGATAAAGGGCTGTATATCACGGGCTATGAAAGTTGGGGCGTGGCTTGGGGCAAAGTCATTGGCTTCTCTATATAGCAGCGAGCCTCTTGAAGAAGCAATCACTGAGATTCTTGGAGATTTTCGCTTGGCTGATACTTCGACAAATGTTGTTATTCCTGCTTATGACGTGGCTCGCCTCCAGCCTGTCATATTCTCTACACAGCTGGTGGGTATGGTTATGGTCTTCCTAAGCTTGTATATATTGTTGAGTTCCATCCGTTGCTACATTGCCAAATGCCAAATCCATGCATGCAGGCTAAGAGGAAGAAATCTGCTGTGAAGTTGGCTGATGTGATCATGAGCACAACTGCTGCTCCTTATTATTTCCGTCCACATAAGTTCTCTGTTGGTGGTGAAAATTATACTGTAATTGATGGCGGAATAGCAGCCAACAATCCTGTAATACACTATAACCTATCCTCCTCTTTTTCATTCTACAATTCACCAATTGATGTGTGTGGGTTCGCGCTCTTTTGTCTAAGTGTGATTCATCAAACATGGTGTTATGGATCATTCAGACAATCTTTGCCATGCATGAAGTGTCAAGGATGAATGCACACAAGACAAGTACTGCAATTGAAGATCCAGATTACAGTAAATTCTTGGTTCTGTCTCTCGGGACGGGAAGTGGAAAGCTAGATGGTCATGAAGTTCTAGATGGAGGTTTACTAGGTTGGTTTAACCCGCTAACAGGATCGCCACCATTGGTTGACGTTCTCTTCAGAGCTTCTGATGCCATGGTAGACAGGTGCACGTCACTTATACTAGGGCGACACAACTGTCTGCACAATTTCCTCCGAGTTCAGGTATGTCGACCCCATAAAGTATACTTAGCATTTCACATTTTCAATGATTGATGTTGCAACTGCTTAATGAGGCAATGATGCATGGTTCCGCACCAGGATTCCACTTTGCCCGGCAACCAAACCAAGTTACATGATGCAAGCAAAGACAACATTGATGCCTTGGAGAGCATTGCCAAAGAGCTTCTGAATCAGTCCATTAAAGTGGTTAACCCAGCATCAGGATTGCACGAAACGCCTAATGGAAACTTGTTTGTAAATGGAAGGGTGCCCACCAATCGCGAGGCTATCACTTGGTATAAACTTTCTTAGTTACCATTCGCACAATTTCATTCTTGTTGATCGTAGTTCAATTTTACCTCTGCTAACTCTCTCTCTCTCTCTCTCTAAACCCGAAACCCTATATATATATGATATGTCCATACTTTGACAGCTTTGCAAGAAGGTTGTCGGCAGAAAGAAGGCGCCGGGCGGAACAGTGATTTATGTCGGAACTTTGAGCATTGCTTCATATATGGGAAGGACTAAGGAGTTAGCTCATCAATCATTTATTCCCGCCATCTATTTGGTTGCATGATTGTATCGCCTGCTTTCTCATTATTACACGTCTATAACAAATTTAAAATAAAATTATATCATTCATTCCTTCAATTTGGAAAGATCATGTATTAATCAAGAACATTTGATGTTGTTTTGTTTTAAAAAATAAAAAATAAGTGATATATTCCGTTTATTAGAGTAATAAATAATTAAATATTAGTTGAGAAGTATTTCGGTAGTAGTTAGATATTTTTGTTAGTTGTTGTAATAGTGGTATTATAACATTTTTATAAATAGCTAGGTGTATTTCTTGTATGGTACACACTTGAGTACATATTATCATTTTTTTAGTTTGCTCTCGAGTTCTATATAGTATCAGAGTTCTATATAGTATCAGAGTCATCCTATCTTTCTTGAAGATGATAGGCTATTTTTCGGTCCGGTAATATTATTATGTTTTCTTTTTACACAAATACTTTTACTTCGTGCTTTTTCCTTCTCTTTTGCCATTGTCTTAATGTTTTTCACCTCAACAATTAGTTGATCCTCTCTGTTCTATCTTTCCGAGTTTAATGAGCCAAAAACCACCCTCACTCATTGCCAAACGCGCCTCCACGCGATGTTAAAAGTTCATTATCCACCTCGATTATCATACTTCTTCCAGTCACAATTTGAGCCAGTTTCAGACGTTTTTATACATCAACAACCACATCATCAAGTCGCACCCAATTCCGTTGCCATCCACCTCTCCATCCATGCGCCGACTAAAGATGTCACCATTAACTGCTAACTTCATCACCATTTACAACGTTTTTCACCCTTTTTGGTAATCTTTCAGATGTTTTTCTGCACAAACGACCACACCATCGTACTCGTCTCAACATTACTACGAGTCTAATAGACCCAACCTCACCGCCAATGGACGCTGGAAGCACCGCCATGCTCTAGTCAAAGTTTCGCTGCCTCCATCATCTTCATCAACCTTCCAGATTCATTCTCAACCGTCATAGCTAATTATAAAATCAACGATTTTGATTTCATGGCATCTAAGTCGTCCGATCAGATGACTAAAGCAACAGTTTTGATTTTATTGACAAGCGTTTACCCGCACTCTCAAGTGAATGGTTATTCAATATCTTTGTACGGTCAATTTCTTCCAAGAATCTTGTCTCTAACTTTTAACTGCTATTAGCATGCTACTTTTCATTTTGGAAAAGTATGGGAGCCAATGTAATTGATGTATAATGTGTATAATGGTGGTTAATACAAAAATGAACCGTACTTTTAAAATGAGAGTAAATGTGGGTAATTTTTATTTTTAACTTATATTAGGCCAAATAAATAGTCAATTGTACACAATGAAAAATTCATATTCTTTTCTATGATTTTTCAGATCCGATTTGCGACCCAATTCACCAACTTGTATATGACCTACAATTGACCCCATTAGTTATACATCATTCTAGGGATGCATAAGCACAATGACGTGTCTTTCTCCTCCATCACGATGATGCCACGTGTCATAGCATGTTGATGTGGCAGTGTCACATAGTTGATGATGTGGCACCTTTGTAGCATTTTTTAAAGATTTTTTGGTGTCCTCTTTTTTAATTATTTCTTCCGTTTTTACAATTTTCACCCAGATTTTGTTGTTTTTTTATCTTTGTGGGATATTTATCTATTCCCATAGAGAAACTAGTTGCTTTTTAACCATTTTGTTTTCACCATTTTTTCGACAGTTCGCCACCTCTTCGGCAATTTTCCAACAGTCTGTCATCTCTTCAACAGTTTATTCTATCTTCCGGTAGTTCTGTCTACGTTCTATTTCAGTAGTTCATTTGCGCTTCTCTGATAGTTTCATTGATGCTCCTTTAGCAATTATGTCTACACTTTTTTTAACAGTTTCGTCTGCACTTCTTTTCGACAGTTTTGTCTACACTCTATTTTGGCAATTCTATCTGCGTTTTTATTCCGCCAGTTTTATCTGCGTTTTTGTATCAACAATTTCGTCTGCGCTCTATTTCATCAGTTTTTACTGTTTTAAATAAGTTTTGAATTCAAGTTATCATTTCAATTTGAGAAGAGATATTAGAGTAATAAATATTAGTTAGAGATTTAAGAAGTAATTTAGGAATAATTAAATATTTATGTTAGTAAGTCATGAAAAAAAAAATTTATGTTAGTAGTTGTAATAGTAGTATAATATTTCTATAAATAACTACCTTTATTTCTTGTATGATACACACTTAAATACATATTATTATTTTTAGTCTTCTCTCTTGAGTTCTAACGCCATTAAAGATCTTGAACATATCTTTAATAGTTCTATGCTTGTTTATTTATACTAGATCACCTATGTTCAGATTTTATTATGGATTTAGGCCTTCTCGAAAGAACTCAACTTACTCCATCGAACCCCGCTGATAGCATTTGATCATTCGTGACAGGGGTATAAATATTGAAGGGAAGAATTTTGATTTCTATTTTTTATTGCGAAAAGAAATAGTAAAATAAATTATAATTCACGAGGGGTTTAAATGAATTCTTATTCAAAAATATTTATTCATTTTGGTTCTGGTATTGCACGAGCCTAAATTTAGTTATAAGAATATATATTTTTTTGCTCCCTTTAAATTCTGAGTTTTATTCAATGAGCATCACAAAACATAGGAAATTTTTTTTATATAAATAAATTAAATATTTTATTTACTAATATATATAATTTAAAAGGTATTTACCAATTTATGTAACATTATTTATCCTTTTTACAGTATAAATAAAATGATTATGAATGTATCTCCTTTACACAGTAAACGAAATAACTAACGATTTTATTTGGTTTTATTTCGTTTGCAAACGATATACGTGAAGTTTTAGAAAATACACATATCTTGTTTACAGTGTAAACAAAATATGTTTATAATTATCTCATTCATACTGTAAATGAAATATGTGTATCATTATAAAAAAAATTACGATTTAAATGATATTAATTTAATTTTTATTTTTAAATTAATTTAATGTTTTAGCAATTACTAATATCTTGATACACTTATCTAATATCTTGAAATGGTTACACTACGTATTTAATACAATTTAGAGTAAAGTATTGTTTTTGTCCCCAATGTTTGGGGTAAATCTCAAAATTATCCCTAATGTTTCAATCGTCCTATTTATGTCCCTAACGTTTTAAAATTGACTCAATGTTGTCCTACCGTTAGGGATCCGTTAATAAAATTAACGGCAGGACAAAATTGAGACGATTTTGAAACGTTAGAGACGTAAATAGAACTAAAACGTTGGGGACAAAAACAATACATAGAAATAAATTTTAATTTTATTCTTCAATAATATCAATTTTTACTGTACATAGTATTCAATTATTTTTAATCATATTTACACTTAATTACCTTATTTTTATTCTAAATAAATTTATTTTATTAATTTTACACTTAAAGTATGTATTTTTTTATAAATAAATAAATTTTACACTTTTATTCTAAATAAATAATGTAATGTGATTAGAATGAAAGTGTAAAACTATAAAAAAATATAAGTAATGTGATTAAGTAATAAAAGTAAAATTACATTATTTATTTAGAATGAAAGTATAAAATTTATTTATTTATAAAAAAATTATATTACTTTAAGCATAAAATTATAAAAAAAATTAATTTATTTAGAATGAAAATAAGGTGATTAAGTGTAAATATGATTAAAAATAATTAATACTACGTACAGTAAAAAATTGATATTATTGAAGAATAAAATTAAAATTTATTTCTATGTATCGTTTTTGTCCTCAACATTTTAGTCCTATTTACGTCCCTAACGTTTAAAAATCGTCTCAATTTTGTTCCGCCGTTAATTTTATTAACGGATCCCTAACGGCAGGACAACATTGAATCAATTTAAAAACATTAGCGACGTAAATAGGACGATTGAAACGTTAGGGACAATTTTGAGATTTACCCCAAACGTTGGGGACAAAACAATACTTTACTCTACAATTTAATTGCCCAAAAGAATACATAATCTAAAACTTGTTCCTTGAATTAATATCTTAATTAATTTTATAGGAGAGTATATAAAAAATTTAGAATGTAAAAATTTTATTATATATCTTTCAAATTTTCTTTGTTATATGGCCATTTATCATGTTGGAAGGTCAGAAAAATTAGAGTAACTACCTAATTTGGTCCCCAAAAATTTTAAAAATGGATATTTTATTCTCTAACAAAAATTAATACAGAGATCTATCCACATTGTTTTCTTCCGTTAGATATATCAGTTCTCAGTCTATTTTCTGGCGTGACTCATCAACAGAGATTGCTAACTTGGCACGTTAACTCGCACACGTGGCCATTAAGTGTCTACATGTGCGAGGAGGACAAAACCGTCCCTAGACTTGTTAATTAAAATGTCGTCGTATCCAAAATAGGATGAAACATTACGCCCAATTCTCACCTCTTCTTTTCCTCTATATGTCTTCATCCTCTCAAAAAGACATCAAAACCCATCATTCATTCTCCATTTTATATAGAAACCTTATACCCGTGTAACCTTATCTCTCTAACATCACCCCATCACTATCAACGTTAGGATTCCATTCATCATTATCATAGTCGTTAATTACTTTTGTTGTCCTCGAATCGCACGAAGCGGCGGTGGATGCCACGATAGCAACGAGGTTTTCATTGAATACTCACATGTAGCAGGTGAGTACATAATCTTCGTTAGGCTAATTTATAGGATACAATGATACTTTACTTGATTAATCCATTAATTTTGTTGGATGGTTAGGGTTTAGTGACGATAAAAACTTGTGAGTTGTAATAGTATTTAGTTTGTATGAGTTTTATTTTTGTTAGAAGAATACATCATGTTCAATAGTTATAAGCAACAAATAATGGTATATTTGAGTTTGTAGTTTCGATTTTGTTAATGCTGGTCTATTTTAATTTTGTTTGTTGATGGAGTATTTTGTGGTTCTCGTTTTTCACCATGGGTCACTTTATGCGAGATAATAAGGGTGTGTTGCTGTATATTGATGAAAAAGTAGATAAGTTTTTTAAAATGGACATTGACTTGCTGTGTTTCTTTGATTTGAAAACTCTATTCAAAGGATTGGGATATCATAATTACAAATCTATGTACTGGTTTGATTCTTCTGTCTCTAAGCTCGAGTCTAGATTACATCCCATAGAAGGAGATGCTCAGTGAGTTATTTGCGTACAAAGAAAAGAACAAGGAGAGTCCAAAATTTGAGTTATACTTTGATCACCCAATAATGTTAGCTCCATTTGAGAATGAAGACCTTGATTTTGAGTGTGATCAATCTGATAGTAGTAAAAATGAGTGTGTGGTGATAAAGAAGAAGACTGTTAGGAGTGAAAACAGACCATAAAAAAATGTGTGGAAGAAGAAGACAAACAAGGATATTAAAAGTAGGACCATAACTACAAAGAAGAATCAATTGAGTAGCAAGAAGGCTAGTGCCCAACATATGGGAGGAATAAAGATGAATTTATTGGTGCTAGCCCAAGTGGTGCTGCTAGGCTTAATGTTGCTGCTAGGCCAATTGGTTCTGGGCCAATTGATACTAGGCCAAGTGGTTCTGCTAGGCCTAGTGATGCTGGTGGGACAAATGAGGCTGGTAAGCCTAGTAGTACTACAACAATATCTGCTAAGTCTGGTATTGGAGTTCATGACATTAATGTTGATGGAGAGGATGAGGAATGTGAAGAGGAGATAGAAGAACCTGCATTTGACTACGAGTCTGAAACATTATTAACTCCTAAGAGTTCTGAGGATGAGCGAGAGAGATATGAATTTTCACAGTTCAATGAAGGGCTGGATTTGATGAAATTCATTACAAATGTTTTTGCAACTTCACCAAAATAGCATTCAAATATTGAACTAAAAGCAAGCTTACACATAATATATGTCCAACTCTAAATCTCTTACAAAGCAACAATAACTACTGTCATGGCCAAAACTAACAATGCTAGAACCATAAATGCAAACACTACATTGAAACTTCTACTCTTGGAGTCAATCTTTGAGACTACATTTTGATGAGCTTCTAACATATAATTCTACTCTGTAACTCTATTAGTTTTTGTCTCAAACCAGCATCTTCAGTCTCACAAGTGGGTGGCACATTAGACAGTAGGGTAGAAGCTTGAAACACCAACAAAGCAATCGCAGTATAGATGACCATTCCTATAATACTAAAGTATGACCTCTTTCTCATATGAGAAGAATAGATATATTCGTCATTTTATAGCCAGCAATTTCTAATCAACAAAGTTGAAAATTTTCTAAATGAAAATGATTTTGGAGGATTAGTTAAGAAAATAAATAATGCATACGTTTAAAGTAATAAAATTATTATTAGCATTTTGCATTATGAAAAACTCAGCAAAATGTCACCTTTGAATAATCCAATGGCATCACTCTTGTGCTAACTTTATGGCAAGATTCTTCTAAGCTATTACTATTACCACCGTCCATCAGAACAACCTCAATACCATCAAATTGCAGAGTTGAAGTCCCTGCTTCAGAAACCCATATGCATAGGAGGTCAAACACAAGTGTATCAACTGGTTCAACGTCAGATGAGAATTTGGGTGATTGGACTAATAGCCTAGAAGATAATCTTCCCGGAGAAAGATTGCTAGGATCTCCTGATAGTACCACTGAAAACCTCAAGACAAAATATGTTTCTCCTAATAGAGTTTCTTCTATCCATTTCACAAACAGATTATTCAACGCAATTTTTTTTTATTTTAATTAACTAGAATGCCAACAATTGTTTACCTTATATAGTGGGCATCCAAAAAACAACTTGCTCGAATTTTCATGAATTCTTGAAATGGAGATTATTGCATACAAATCGCATAAGCATTTTGGGTGTTGCCTCTTTGTGATTTCAACGTTTCTCAGGCTCCTCACGTCACCATGTACGAGACTACTACCACTGGAGAAACCGTGTCTCCCTCTACGGCAATTCAAAGAAGACGAACTTCCTCTACTTGACATCATCAAAACAAAACCTAGATGTGTCGATTCCTGCAAAACTAGGGTTTCATGAGACCTCCAATGATTAAGAATGAGAAAGGAGGAATATTTTGAATATGATGATGTTTTAATTAACAAGCCCAGATATTGTTTTGTCTTCCTTGCACATGTGGACACTTAACGGCCACGTGTGTGAGTTAATATGCCAAGTCAGCAATCTCTGTTGATGAGTCACGTTGGAAAATAGGCTGGAGACTGATATATCTCATGGATGGAAGAAAATGATAGGATTGATCTGTATATTAATTTTTTTTAGGGACCAAAATGTCCACTTTTAAAATCTTTAAAAATCGAATTGGATAATTACTCAAAAAAATTAACTGTTTAAATATGAAAAATATAGTATATAGTATAACTTAGAAAGGATAGAAACTACTTGTGAATGATAGATAGGAGAAGTAGTTATTGATGACTTCTTGGTAAGATAGAAACCACCCCTATAGTTATTTTTTGGTGAATTATTTTTTAATTTATGTACTCTCTTAAAAATTAATTGAGATATTAATTCAAAGAACACATAATTTTGGATTATATACTCTTTTGAGTATAAAATTAAATTATATTAAATACATAGTATAACCGTTTCAGATATTAGTATTAATAACCGTATCAAAATATTAGTAATTGCAAACAAATTAAATTAGTTTAAAAATAAAAATTAAATTAATATTATTTAAAACGCAATTTTTTTTATAATAATACATCTATCTCGTTTGTATATTTTTTAAAACTCCACGTATCTCGTTTGTAAATGAAATAAAGCCAAATAAAAACATCACTTATCTCGTTTACACAGCAAACGAAATACGTTCATAATTATCTCATTTACAATATAAATAAGATAAATAATATTACATAAATTGATAAATACCTCCTAAATTATATATATTAGTAAATAAAATATTTAATTTATTTATATAAAAAATTTTTCCCAACAACATCCCAAATTCCTAATATGGGCTTATACCAAGATATACCAAGACATCTAGAATGCCCATATCTAAACTTATTTACTCACAGCGCATTCTTATAAGGAACTCCTTCCCTCAAACACCAGGTTACCTTAACAAAGCTTTACAATTTTTTTTTTTTTTTAATTCAGCTTCTTCGTAAGGCTAAACATGGTGTAGATGTGACATTCCACTCATCAGAGGGATTTCAACGTTCCACTTTGCACTGAATTCCAAATGGCATTAAACTCTAGCGATCAGAATTTGCAGGCGCTTAGAGTTCAATGCAGCTTTCTGCAAGGTTCATAATTAAAGGAGTTCTGCATACTGAATCAACCTTTTCCCTGTTGCCACCTGATGTAGCACCCAAAACACCGCTTAATAAATAAGTATACCAAAAGGTGGTTCAAAGAATTGAAGGCAGTAGAGGAAAACAAAGGATAAGATACTGAATTATAAAATCATGAGTCCATGGCACTTAATCATTTGTATTATCTGAGCAAAATTCAAGGGCTTACTAGTTACAAGTGAAACTAAAACTCCGAGGCCTTTTTTCTAGGTCTTTTATGAGCTGATGACGATGGATGTCCATGTCCCTGAGAAAAAGGAAAAAAGAATCCGAACAAAAAATAATTTTCATCATTAAATTGGTTAGGCAAAAATGACCAATCAAGGAGAGAATGATTAGCAAAAGACTATGCATTGTACCTTGCGCTTTTGGTCCTTTTTGCTAACCCTTTCACCTGAAACCAGTAACATGAATAATAGAGTTAATAACAAATAGATCAAATTCCCATAACTTGCCGATAATTATGTAACAGGTGCAAACCAAAAAATACCTCCGAAATTCATTGTGTCTGGAATAAACGTCCAGTCCTGATACACAACGCGATGCAAGTGTTGTCAGTAGCTTCCGAATCACAACTTAGTTTGAATAAAAAACGGAATGCTTGGACCATTACAAGCTGAAAATATTAATAAAAGAGGCGGGCAAAGAACCAAAAATAAAACCAGATTTATAACCTTTGGTGTGCCTGGTGCTTCATTGTATGACCCATCACGAAAAGGCGAACCTTCAGCCTCTTTGTATTGCACCTGGAAAAAAATCTTAACAACTGATTACCCAGAAGAAATTGATATTTGGAAAAAGCAAACCAATTTTGGTGTTATCATAAAACCTGTTACAAAATTGAAAAAGCACACGTTGAAAGGCATATTACAAACTACATTTTAATTAATGATATTCTCATATTTCTGCTCATACTAGAATATTAATAATCACATTTGCCGAAATTATGCCTCTTAATTCTCATTCACCTGTTTCTGAAGATTCAGCAAAGTTAACATTTCTTTTCTTAGTTCAAGATGCTCAGCACATACAGCTTTAGTTGGAACCCTTGGTTTCAAATTGACCTGTAATCACGTTCAAACTATAAATTAAAGGGATATCCATTAGGAAGAGAATTTGAAATTTACTAGTAACATTGGGCTTTGCACATATATTCAAATATATGATCAAGCTCAAATCATTTAATAAACATTTCAGCTGAGATTTAACATGGATAGATTTTTATTTTGTTTGAAAATGAAAAGCTTCAGCTAGAAAGCAAATTTCAAGCTTAAATGAGCTCAAGGAAAATTTTATGCTTATATATAATAGTTTGTATTTCATTTGTGTAAAAATTGTTTTATAATATCCCAAGTCATAATTGAACTATTTCAGAGACAAGCCAATACAGCTATGCAAGCTGAGTCTATAAAGTTTTGAAACACACACATTAGAGCCTTGAGCTCATGCTCAAAACCAAACATCAGATTAATCAGATTAATAGTTTAATGCCATTAAAAATATAAACAAGTCCTAACTAAATGAAGTATGGGTTTATACATTGCAAATACAGAGCAGTGACACTACCACAGGACTGTGACTGGAGGAAAAAAATAAAATAAAATATCTAAACTGCATTATAAGTTCAATGAGTTTTGACAAACCCCAAGATCTAGCAAAGTTTGTTCAATCCGTTTGACGGTCCGCGGCCCAGCAGATGAGCTTGTAGCTTGCACCATTTGGTCAAGTGCATACGTTCTCAAATATACACGAAGCTGAAATATTTCTCATCATGAGATTGTGTTTGAAATATACTGTATAAGCATTATAAAATTATTGAATTGCGTTGCATGAAAAAGTAGTCATTTGCATTTTGGAATATGGTAATCAATGCAAGATCAAATTCTAATACACTTCAACAACAAAATTTCTTTTTCTTCTTCTTTGTCAATGGCTCACTGCCTTGGGGATGGAACATGGGGCAGGAGGTGGGTGGGTTTTGGAAGGTATTGAGAACAGAATTGTCAATAGAAAAAACATCAGAAAAAAGAAGACGATCTATGACAGAAACATTCTATATACTTACTATGCGAAGAGAAGCTAGAGTAGATGCATTATCAGGAAACGTGATTGATGGAAGTTGTGCATTTGATGGAGATGCAGTTTCACCAGGGACAGCCCTCCCTGTAACTTCTGCACCAGCATTTGAAGGAGCCAACTGGGATTCTTCGACAGCCTAAAACATATAAATTCAAACACATGAATAATGATAGTTACAAGTGACTGCACAACTTAAGGGAACAAATTTTATATATTCCAAATATTGTGTTGCCCGAATTTGATCATTACTTATTATGAACTGGGAAGAATTGATGCAATGACACTCGTCAACACATAGTTTATAGTCAGTAAAACCTAAAATGAAGTTACAATTTCACAGCCCTAACATCCCAGTGCAAATTAAAAAGTACATGCATTCTAACTTTGATGTTTAACCAAAAATACGATTAATCAAGAATCAAAACCCATCAACCCTATAATCCAAAACTAACTTTGATGTTTAACACACAACAGTGCCATATAAAAAAAAAGAAGATAAAACTCTATGAAATGTTACCTTAGCAGGCATACGTAACTCAGCTATCCGTTTTGCTTCAACAAGAACCTGATGAAAATTTAAAAAAATAAATAAATCAAAAGGTGGACAGCCTGAATGAAGGTGCAAGCTGATAGCAGAATTAACTAATTTTTGCTAAAGAGAAAAAAAATTAAAACCTCCTCATCTCTTCGCTCTTGTTGCCTTGTTTGAGAGAGGACCATGGATAGTGCTCGTTTTCGTTCGATCTCTTGTGAAACATTATATGGTTCCTACATTGAGGAGGAAAGCTTATTTATTATGATCACTTGGTAATGGCCTAAGCTAGATACAAGTTTGTTTTTAACCAAAAATTATATGATTACGAACACTGATGCCCAAACAAACAAAAGAAGTAACTTGAAAGCCACATACAATGGTGTTGTTAAAAAGGTATACTGCACCTTAACAAGTGGATGTGTTGCAACATCCCCAGTAGATGAAGCTCTAGCAATCAATATAGCCCGGGATACTGCAAGACAGGGACATCATTAAAAATCAAGTTTAAGTATCACATTCTCCAAACTATCAACTTGAAGGATGATGGAAAAGTGGAACAGATAATACTTCAGTAAGCAAATAAGACATACCGCTATAATATCGATCCTTTAATTCCTCTACAGTACGAGATGATGGGAACCTATCAGCTATTATAATAAATCGCAGATCAAACCTCTGACATAAGTCAAACAGTTGATTTGTCTCCTCCTTGGTCCACATCTAGATAGATCAAACATAATTGAAGAGAGTGCGAATGCAATTAACACTAAATAAAAGAAATAGGTGTGAGAGTACTAGTAATATGTTTCAACTTTCAATTGTGAAAAGATCATGGAATTGTGCAGTTCAAGCAAACTCAAACACAGTGTCTAATTAAACACAATACGTACAGGATCTGTCAAATACTTGTCATACTCTTCGTCCGTGTATTTAACAACATCAACAGACTGCACCATACCATGTAAACTTAATATTCAATCATGTGAACTATAAGGATAAAAGCAATGCAGAAGATGCGTTTAGAGAAAGATCACAGTTGAATTTAATGACCTTGTTATACTTGGCAAAAGAATAGTCCCCTGTAGGTGGAACACCGTTGACCACTCGAACCTGCAACATGGTCACATAATAAACACACAACTTCGACAGTGGCATGTGAGTGAGTTAGGGAAGAGGAAATTACCCAATGATAAAGTTGAAGATTATCTTTACGAGCTGAGTTCGTGAAAGGAAGCCATTGCCAAGTGATCTGAACCAAATAAATTACTGAATGAGAATTGAGCATAACAATGGGAGAAAAGAAACGAAAATGCATAAAGAGAAAAGGAACCTTTTCGTGAGAGGGAGGTTTCTTCTTCAATTGAGAAGAATCAAGTGAAGGCATAAGAGGTGGCACTCCACCAGTGAGAGCATAAACCTCGCGGGAAATTCCATCGGGTTTTCTGTGAGATTCTTTGTGAGGACGAGATTTCTTCTCCAAAGCTGGGAATG
The DNA here is from genome assembly GCF_000817695.3 of Arachis duranensis. Taxonomy (NCBI): domain Eukaryota; kingdom Viridiplantae; phylum Streptophyta; class Magnoliopsida; order Fabales; family Fabaceae; genus Arachis; species Arachis duranensis. Next base: position 7,050,231 of record NC_029777.3, on the reverse strand, counting down.
AGTTCTTGGGCAATCCCAGTATATCCTTCGCATCCATTCAATGGATTTCTCAACTCACGCAAATTCTCACTTCGATTAATCAATTAGGGTTTGTTCAACTTTCTATCACTTCAAATCGCTATCTGCTTTTGCATTTGGAACGGTTTAATGAATCTTTTTCTGTGTTTTCCTCTCTCACTTCCTCAACTGCCAACTGCTGCTCGATCGCACCAACGGAAAGTCGGAAACCACGTTCTTTTTTTTTTTTCCCATTTCGGTTGGATTCACAGTTCATGACACTTTTTTTATTGACACAGGTCTAAGGCCGAAGCCCATAATCTAAACTACTTTTAAGAGTTCTACGCAGGCTGAGAGGCCCAATATTACTACATTATTGGACCTCATATTCATACCAAAAGAAAAAAGACAAAACCAAAAGTTGTCTTACTGTTATTAGCCCAAGTTTAGTTGTTAAAAACAGGACAAAACAAGACATAAAATACAGAGATATAAAAATTAGTATTCATATATTGTATTTAGTGATAAATTAAAATAAATTATAAAAGTCTAATTTATTTTTTTTTTATTCAAAAAATGTGGGAAGGGAAATATAATAATAAAAATATGATTATAAAAAATTAATAAGAATTTAATGAAAGAAAAAATGAAAAATAAGTCGTATTTCTTTTTAGTGTCTCTGTGTCTTTCATGTCATGGTGGACATAAATACACTAATTCAGTGTCTCTTGACACAATATCTCTGTTTATATCTCATCTGCTAAATTCAGTGTTATGTCTTTGTGTCATTATCTCAGTATCTCGTACCTGTAAACAAATGCAGCCTTATTTATTCAACTTTTAAAGTTTTCATATATTCAATTCATTAAAATATAAAAAATTTATATTTTTAATAACTTTTAAAAAATATTTTTTTATAATATTTTCAAAGAATAATGTTACATGGTCAGCAAATATTATCATTTTTTATCCAAATTTAGCCAATAATAATTTGCACTCATATTTACACAGATATATTTTTTGCACACAAGAAGTATATAGTTTGTACCTATATTTACCAAAATTTGTACATATAAATCAATACAGTTTGTATCCACAGTTTTTAGAATTTGTACACATAAATCAGTAAAATTTATTTCTTAAAAATAATTAAGTATTTGTGCTCATCAAATAATAGTAAAAAATACTAATATTACTAGTCCCAAAAGTTTTTTCATTTTTAAAATGCATATTTTAACAAGACTTAAACCTCAAAGTGTAGGCATAGCTTCCCAAACTAAACCTTTTTTAATTAATAACATCATTATTATAACCAAGTTGGGTTGGTCTAGTGATTATCTCACTAGTTCGTTTAAACAAGTGTCGAAAGTTTAAATTTCGCCTTGTGCATGTAGCAACTCATTGGCTAGTGACAAATTTTTAAATGGAGTTCAGAGAGAAACAAAAAATAGCATCATTATTATAGCTAGAGAAATAACACTAAGAATATATCATAAACTTTTTTTGGTGTAAAGAATATATATATATATATATTTGTGATACGGCCGTTATGGTTTGGCTACACGTCATAACTCAATTGTATCCGTTATAAATCGACTATTAATAACAGTCATCAAAACAGATATCAAAACGCTCAAATATGCTATTATTTTTCGTTTAAAGTAAAATTACTTTGAGACATAATTGTTACTCTTCGTCCCAGATATAAAAAAAATGGTAAGAAGATTGTTCAGATTATTGCAATTTGCAAAGTCTATTATTCACTTACTGATTTGAGCATTGGAGTGCCTATCTACCCCCCTTATTCTTTTTTTTTTAAATAAAAAGCTCAACACAGTAAGGTGGAGCATTTAGAAAAACCAGAGTTACAATACAAACACTATACAAAAAAATCGTAGTTATCTCCGGCATTGCCATCAACAACTAGACGGAACAAAGCCAACCAACTCTTTGTAGCTCCTAATCGACCTGGTAATAACTTCTGCAATGCATGTTTCTTGATTCCTGGAAATCCTGGCATTCCTTACCAACCACGTATTCTAAATGATAGCGAAAAAACCAATCAGCCACTTGTTACGTTCGACTTTTCTTACAGGAGCTCCTGTCCAACTCTCAAAGTGTTGCTTAATGGTTCCTGGAATAGACCAAAATTAATTATAGGCGTATAACCAAGCACATCACACCTACCACGTGAACTCAGCCAATGAAAAAGTGGAAATCATTCTCAGTTTCTTTTTTACATAAAACACAAATCATATCCCTTTGATCAATAATGCCCAATCTAATCAATCTTTCCTTAGTATTAACCCTACCAACTAACACAAACCAGGTGAATAGCTCAACCCATGGTGATACTAGTCCTCTCCATATAGATCTAGTAAAACTATAACTCGTAATGTCCTCCGGGAGAGTCTCAGCCTGCAAAACGGCAAAACCTGCACAAATGAGTTAGTAGAGTAAACTCCTGATCTATCAAATTTTCATACTATTATATCCTCCCTCTCATTTGTTAACCTGACAGATTGTAGAACTCCATGAAGTTGGTTAACTAATTCTAACTCCCATTGGAATAGACCCTTCTCCAATGAAAGTTCCATATCCACTCCAGCCCATCCCATAATCCACAGTCCCTTATTACAGATCCAACTTGATTTGAAACCGAGAAAAGCCTTGGAAATACATCCTGCAGCACACCACATGGTAGCCAATTATCTTCCCAAAAACGAATTCTTCTACCATCTCCTAACTCTAATGATAACCCTCTGACCATCTTATCTCTCGCTTGCTATCCTCTTATCTGCAATTGACAAATGTCCCTCCACGGACCCTTTGTATTAGGAACCGGCTGATAAGAAAGAAGGACATTTGGATTCAAGTCATTGCAGGAGCACATAATTTTCTTTCATAATGGTCAATCCTCCTTTGAAAACCGCCACCACCACTTGAATAACAATACTGTATTCCGGAGCACTGCATCGCCCACGCCCAAACCCCCGAAGCGTTTTGGAGCTTGCACAATATCCCACCTTACCAAAGGTACCCCATCCCTTCCATCCTCATTACTCCACAAGAACCTCCTCTGTAAAGATATCAACTTATCTGCTACTGCTCTGGGCATCTTATATAAGCTAAGATAGTAAACCGGCAAACTATTAAGCACAGATTTGATGAGTACCAGCTTACCAGCTTTATTAATCGTATTGGCTTTTCACAGATTGAGTTTCTCTTCTACTTCTATAATAGGTTTCCATGTCTTGACCAATTTCGGATTCACTCCCAAAGAAATACCAATATATTTGACTGGCAACATTGCTTCCTTACACCCCAACAAGCTACACATCCTTTGTGACTACTCTCGCTCGCAATTAACCGAAATCAAGCTAGATTTATCAAAGTTAATACTCAAACCAGACATCATCTCAAAGCACCGTAGAAGCCACTTATAATTGCAAATAGTCTCCTCCTCTGGGGGGCAAAAAAGTATCGTGTCATCCGCAAATTACAAGTGAGACAACTCAATATTGTCTTTTCCAACCAACAAAGGAGAGATCCTTTCATGTCTTACTGCCTCTCCTACCATCCTATGAAGGACCTCAACAACAATAACAAAAAGAAACGGTGAAAGAGGATCCCCTTGTCGTAAGCGCCGTTCCATCTTAAAAGATTTAGAAGGCGAGCCAATTATCAAAAGTGACATAGACGCCATGCACACACATTCCTTGATCCACTCTCGCCATCTTTGCCCAAAACCCATTTTTTGAAGTACAATATACACAAATTTCCATTTGACTCTATCGTAAGCTTTTTGAAAGTCCAGTTCGATTATTGCAGATTTCTTCTTTCTTTGCTTCAACCATTGCACAGTTTCACACGCAACCAAAGACCCATCATGAATCTTTCTCCCTTGCACAAACATACTATGAGTCTCCCCTACTAAGTCTGGCATTACCCTTCTTATTCTCTGCACTAACACCTTCAAAATGACCTTATACACACACCCTACCATGCTAATGAGCCGAAGATCTTTAATCTTCCTGACTCCCACAAACTTCAGAGCTAGAACCACCCATGTAACATTAGAATCTCTTGGTAGCTCAACTGAATGGAAGAAATCCATGACAGCTGCAGTAAACTCAGGACCAATTTTTCACTAACACTTCTTTATGAAGTTCATATTATAGCCACCACAGCCAGGGGCCTTAGACGTCTTACAATCCCAAACTACTTCCTTTATTTCGTCAACCGAAGGCATCCTCTCTAAGTCTGTAGCGTTCTCTTCCTGTATCTTGTTAACTAGGCCATCACGAATACCTACCAAAGGTGACGCTTCTTGATGATACAAGTTCTTGTAAAAATCTCTTATTGCATTCTTAATCCTGTCTTGATTCCTCACCAATCTGCCACTTATCACCAACGCATCAATCCGATTACTTTCTCTTCTTGCTGAGGCTAAATTATGAAAATATCTAATGTTTTTATCCATGTACTTAGCATGTCGGGACCTTGACATCTGCTTTCAATGATTTCCTTCCTGACATACCAATGCTTACAGAAGCTAACTAGAGCTCTCCTTCTTGTCTCCATAGTCCCATCATAAACTCCATCACTAGCCAAATCATCCAACTTTCTGATTTCATCTTCCAACTGCTGTACCTTCAAATCAATATCACCAAACTTCTCCTTGTGCCATCTACTCAAAGGTATCGTCAAAGCCTTCAACTTTTCAGTGAATTGAACCTCACCTAGACCCCTCCATTCCTCCTTTACCATTCTGAGAAACCCGTCATGTGTGAAACAAGAATCTAGACTTCGAAATGGCCTCGGCCCTCCTCTTAATCTACTGTCCTCCACTATCAAAGGACAATGATCAGATAAACCTCTTGGCCCACCTTTAAGCCGTATGCCCATATCTCAGGAAACTGTTCAAGCCATTCCATGCTAACGAAGACTCTATCAATGCGACTGCAAGATTGGCTTCTGAACCATGTAAATTTGCGATCATTCAGTTCTAAATCCACTAACTCCATATCTCGTATCTAGTCTCTAAAATCTTCCGCTGATACTGTTAGAGCATTAGCTCCTTTTCTTTCTTCTACTCTCACAATCTCATTAAAATCACCTATATAACAAATAAAGACCTGGCATACTTCAGTAATAAAACTCAACTCCTCCCACACAGTTAGCTATATATAATATGATTTAATTTATGGTTGTAGCTAATACTAAGTTAGGATTACTAGATAAGAGGGAACAGCAAACCCACGACACTATCCATCAACCTTTTTTCCATTTATGGAATTATTTTTATTAGAAAAATGTTAAAAACTTCTCTTTTGATAATGTGACAATATATATTTGACCCATGTGGTGTTTTTCCTTTTGATGAACAGTATCACGTATAAGGTAACTAGTCAATTCTGTGTCAACAATAACTTTTGTACATATATGTTATTGGTCATAAGCAGCTACACTTATACGTTTGCATATCGTTAAGTGTTCTTTGCATAAATAAATTTATGGTATCATATTGTTACGAACTTATTATGAACATTTTTTCCCTTCCTCGCTATATGGGCCGGCGGTAAATAAAGTTGAATCATTAATTGGTTATCTTTCAGAAGTTTTTGATAAAGTAATAAGTCGGCAGTAGGGCAGGGCAACCGAGACGATATGATATGATGGAAACATTTAAATTTAATTTTTGTGAACATTAAAAAATGAATTGGGTTCGTCATACTTTTGTGTCTGCTCTTAACTTGGCCTTCGCTGAAGCATATGCACGAGTATTCATTCATTCACTGATGATGGAGATTCCAATAACATTGTCACGATATTGCAAGGACACACTATATGATTGATCTTTAGTTTTTATTTGTACTGATTATTGCTTTTCTGAAAGTGATGATGAGTGGGGATCGTCCACGAAAAACGATCAACTTGCATTTGCGCCCCCCACCCCTACCCCTCTCCTTTTCTTCCTCTTCTTTTATCCGCATGCGTATTTTAAAGTGAAGAAAAAAAATTTGACCCGTGTTATAATTCAAGTGTAACCGATTAAACACGGATAAAGTCGACTTCACGTGAAGTTTGATTGATTTAACTAAATTTTCATTCAACGATTCTCAAATATCAACTTCACGTGAAGTCGACTTCACCTGAATTTTCACCTTTAAACAATAGTAGTACATATCTCACTTTTTTTTAAAAACAAATTATTGTTAATAAATACATTTGTATTGACTTTAGTATCGAAATATATATTGCAAATAATAAATTATTAATAGTATTATGTCAACATTGAGCATCACATACATATATATACTACTACTTCATGAAGCCCTAGCTAGGTAGAATCGGCATCTTCAATCACTTATTATGAATTATTACGGCTTTAATTTTCATTTGTATATACTCAACTTGAAATAAACTAAACAATTCTCCCTCATTTAATATATTAACTTGATTTAACTCTATTAACTAATAGATCAATACGGAAAAGCTAACAATAATAATAATCCTGAGAAGGAGCAACACTTGACTTTTTTTTTTCTTGGTCTTACACAATACATACTTACTCACTTTCACATACTATTATAAGTTCTATATTCCACTTCCTGAATTTAATCCAAGATTCAAGCCCAGTGCAGCTTTCAGCAAGCAACACTTGACTAAACAACCTTTAATTATTATGTCCCTATATGGCCGCAGTTTTATATGTCAAATGACGATTATAGAGTAAAGAATATTTTTTTCTCTGATTGAATGAAATTAAAGAATATAATCATATAGCTAAGTAGTGATAATGATACCAATATATGTATTTATTAAATAAGGGAGAGAAAGGGGACGATAGAAGTTATATTATTCGATCAATACTATTCGTTTCAAACACATTATTTTTTAGCGACATAACTGGATCGGATTATAAGATACTTAGTTTGAATCATGTCTTGTAAAAATTTCGCCAAAGCCCAAGGGAGTATACATTATAAATACAAGGTAAAATATCTACCTTTGAAGTATGATTATTTTTTTTCTAATTATTATACTTTTTAGACGATAATAACTAACTTGAATATCGGAATCTCTTATAAATATTACTGTTATTTTTTTGGTGGATTGCTGTTGAACTAAAGTCTGTCCTTTCTTATAGACTAACCCAATTGGACCAGATTGATTACTGTTGAACAACTATTATTCAAACAAATATATAACATAAAAATCCAGATGCAGTTGACTTTATGTAAAGTTGATAGCTGAGAGCTCTTAAATGAAAATTTAGTCAAATCAATTAAATTATCTAACGATCTTCATCTATCAACTTTACGTGAAGTTAACTGCTACCTGAGTTTCTTCTAATATATAAATGCAACAAAATGAAAGTGATGGACAAGTTGTACTTTGACACCACCACGAATAAAAAAGAAGATGATGAATTGATTAAAGAGTTTCTCATAATGGGAATAAGAGGGGCATCTCTTTCCATAGGGTGACACATCTCAAACATAAACCCACCTGCTCTATGATTGGTGAGGGGCGGTTTCATAAACATTATTTTATGGTGTACTATTTTGGATTTTGAGATAGACACAAACATTATTTTATGTTATTATGAGGTTCCAAATTCTTCTTGTTTCTTTCTCCCTAGGCCGGCCCTCTCTTCATCAAGACATGGGTCCTCCCAATGACAAATTAAAGTAAAACCCTAAAATATATGATACGACTACTACATCATTAATCTAATGTGTAATTAGTGATGAGATTCTCTCCTCGATAAACTAGTACCATCATGAAAATTACCTTCTTCTTTTTCTTTGGTTTTTTTAAGGAATAATGTTTTAAATCCAGGATGGTCCTCATCATCTCCAGCTTTTTAATTACCTCTGTTTTGGTCAACAATGCAATCAATTCTAATAATCATTCATTTAATTTTTCGTCTGTCTTCATTCCATGCATTTTGTAGATTATTTAACTCATTTGTCGTTATTTTCATGGTGAAATTTATAATTTAAAATTATTAAATGAATACATAGTCAAATTTATTAAATTATCTGATAATTTTTAATTATTAATTTTATATAAAAATAATTGTATGTAAATTTTTATCTCCACTTAATTTGTCTAACAATTATGATAGAAGAATGTTGGAGTAACAATATTTAAAAAAATAAAAAATTAGTTAATATTCACTTAAATACAAAATAAGTAATAAACATAAAGAAAGTTGGTTACATAAAATTTTTATATATAAACTAACATAAAAAAATAATAAAAAAAAATCTGTTTAAATATCCACTAAATAGTCTATACAAATTTAACTAATTAAATAAAATTAATTATTCTTTAATTTCGTATTCCGTATGTTCATATCAAAAGAAAAGTCTAGATTTGAGTTTACATATCGAGATAGAAGATGTAGACATTATCTATAAAAAGATTATTAGAAAGATAAATTTTTTTATACTAAAAAAAAGAAAAAAAATAACTTAAATACTTCAGCAAATATTGTTCAAGCTAAGACAATGGAAATGCTCTCTAGATATATATCAACCAAATTGATTGATTATTCATGGAGATTTTATTTTGATATTTCGTATTAATTAGATTTAAATGTTAATATTTTATTTTAAATAAAATGTTTGAAGATATTATCAAAATCAAAATTGATTTGATGAAGTGTAGATTTATAAAAGAGTCAAAATCAATTTGAATTGTTAAAGAATATATTAGAAGAATTACGAAACCTAGTTGCAAATGTCCAGCTACATGTGTCATATTGTGATATAGTTAAAAATGTTGACTAATTTAGTAATTCTTATGACTATTATTATGCCCAGCAATATGTAATTTGTATACAAATTAGAAAAGAATTATAGAAACACAGAAGAATTAAGAACAAAAGAGATGCATAGCTGGATGTTTTCTTGTGGCCACAAGAATAATAAATAAGTGGTTTGCCTTTCAAGTTTAATTAGGTATGTCATTTTAGTTAAGAGTACAGTTATGGGTCATAGTTAAATTAAGTTGTTGATAGTAAAATCTTATTTTGATTGTTATGAGTTATGACTTTATATTATTTTGTTTACTAAGTTATTAACCATTCTTTTGTTTAGAAAATTTATCTGGTATGTTTTAGTATTTTTTTAATATTTGAGTTTAATATTTACACGATTTAATTTAATATTTGTAAGTGTTGTGATGAGTATATTTAAAATTTGGTTTTGGATAAAGTGTTATAAATGATCACTTTATTATATTACTATGTGAGAAAATTGTTTTGGATAGAATAATTATTTATTTGCAAACTCTTTAGAAGATATTTGATTAAGATAGAGTAATTATCTAATTTTATAACTATTTTATATTATATATTTTTTATTAATTAAAATATTTAATATTTTTTTATGTCAATTGTGTAATCTTTTGTGTTTCAACTCACACGCTCTATTTTCTAACACACGCAAGAAATTACTTGGGAATTCAAACGGATACTTAGAAAAAAATCGATTATAAAACGAATATTAATTTTGAATAAACTACGAGTTGCACCTCAATAATGGGTTAATGACAACATACAATAACGGTAAGCAACATCTCTGTAAAAATACATAAATAATAAGAAAAGAGATAGAGCGCGATTCTAACTCCTTCTTAACATTGCCATCAACGATGTTTTAAATTTGAACATATATTTACTTGATTGTCGATGTATTTTTTGTGGGGCCTGCTACACATACAAGTAAAAAGGCCGTACAAGTTTTACAAGTTATCAGCCCAAACTTCATTAACACGCGCATTAACTCATTTTGAATGGAGCGTAACTACACGCGCCCCACTCAAACGGTTCTCTTCGTCTTCTTCTTCTCTTCTTCCTCTTCTTCTTCCTCTTCCTCTTCCTCTTCTTCTTCCTCTTCCTCTTCTTCTTCGTTTTTTTTTCGATTTTCATGGTTTCTGAAATTTTTCTTATTCTTCTTGCTGCACGTTCTTCTTCCTCTTACTCTTCTTCTTCTCCTTTTCTTTCGTTTCTGCACGTTCTTCTTCCTCGTTTTTCTCTTCTTCTTCATTTACGTCTTTTCTCTCTGTTTTCTCATTTTTTTCGATTTTTCATGGTAAAATCGTTTTTGAAGAAGAAGAAGCAGCAGAAGATGAGGAGGAGAAAGAGAAAGAGTTCTGAATTATGCATGATTTACAGGTACTATAATATGAAGTGGTGATCCAGATAGATTGGAACCCATATATGACGGTCTGCATAGAGATCTGCATAATACACCCAAACACAGACTATAAATACACCCGATAACAAATTAAATTTACACCCCTGCTGCAGATTTTAACCCAACACTACCTGAAAGCCACTTGTTGTCCACAAGACCAAAATTAATTAAACTCTCTCTGGTGTATTCAAAATGTCTGATTTACAGGTACTATAATATGAAGTGGTGATCCAGATAGATTGGAACCCATATATGACGGTCTGCATAGACATCTGCATAATACACCCAAACACAGACTATAAATACACCCGATAAAAAATTAAATTTACACCTCTGCTGCAGATTTTAACCCAACACTACCTGAAAGTCACTTGTTGTCCACAAGACCAAAGTTTAGCAGGAAATCATTCCAATTCCTATCAAATGAGTCTTTGCTATGAGAGTTTCATTTTCCCTCTCTGCTACATGTAATCAATTGATTCTTAATCTCATTTTCCTTTCTATTTGTGCTCCGAACTCTTGTAGAAAAACCTGCAACCTTGGTATAGTTTCTGTAAAATTTTCGAGCATCTTCAAGGGTGGTAAAGGTCATTCCAACCTTCGGAACAAACTGGTCATCAACAACAGAGAGGTTGCAGAATACACTATGTCAAAAACTATAAATACACCATGTCAAAACGAAGCTGGAGTTACAGAGAGAAAAACTAACGTCAATGACGAAGAACAAACCAATGAGAAAGGAGAGGAAAAGAACGATCGAAAAACCAGGGGAAGACGCGCGAGAAGAAGAACGATGAAATTTGAAAAGAAAGAAAACAAAGAAGGAAACAAATCTTTTAAATTTGGTAGTTATACAAACGCGGGATCTTTGTATGGCGCGTGTAAGTGACGTAGGAGTTGCAGCGTGTTTTAGCGGATTAGGCGTTAATGAACTTGTAATAGTTACAAGCCCTAATCGCTTGTATACTAAGCTTTTCTCATTTTTTGTAAATAAACATTTTAAGATAAAATTTATAAAAAATTATCCAGCAATAACAACTTATGAGATATATTTCAGACAAATTTAGAGATACAAAACAGTTTTTTTAAGTGATAATTAAATGAGATTATTTCTATTAAATTGACTGTTTGAAAATCTTCCATTTACGATTAAAGGTGTATATGGATCAGGTAAAATCAGGTTTGTCTTGATTTAGATCCGACCCTATCAGGTTTATTTTTTAGATTCTTATTCGACTCTAGACTCGAAAAAATCTTGCTATTTTTAGGTCACACTAAAAGGGGGTCTAAACCGGTAAAGTCTATGTCTTGATAAATTTTATGTCAAAAAATTATGGTGTAACTATTTATAAAGAAGAAAAAAATATACTTGTTATCGAGAAGTTGATATCCATATTTGAACTTAAACTTGTCAATAAATTCTAATTTCATGCTTCTTTGATCTATTTTCAATTCAACAAATGTGATTAAAAATAAAACGATAAATTTATAATTAATATAATATAATATTAGAATTAATTTAAAACATATATACTTTTTCTAGTCTTTTTAAAGTACATATAGGTCGGATGAAGTCGATTCGCTTGATCAGACCTAATCTTAGATAATGATTGGTCTATTTTTGAGATTTTACCTAATTTTAGACCCGATAAAAATATATTAAATTAGTCTCTAAAATCTAAAATATTCAAAATCGAACCGAATTTTTGAATCGATATGGACCATATACACCCCTAATTACGATTAGGGGTAAAAGTGGCCATAAAGAAGACAAATCTGCTTCAGTTGCAAAACCAAAAATATAATTGCAGCCATTATATACCGAACTACACTTCATATTACAACCGAGTTTATTACTCATGAATCAATATCAATAGATGATGAATAAAAGTTAATTAAAAAAGGTACACACAGTTTTTTAAACCAAAATAATAGAGATTTGAAAGTGAAAATGTAGCATTGAATGATTAATGTACTCGATCGTTGATCGGTCTCTTGGTCTCTATGAGATGAACATTCATAGTTGAAGCTTCGTCAACTAAAAAGTTTTTATATATTAAAACGAAGCATCACTAGAAATGTACGTGGTAACAAGAACCTCATGAGAGGAGGGAAAGATATCCGACAAAGTCATATTCTTATGTTTGTAAGTTGTTGAACACTTGAACACCACCCACCACCATCGTCCATGCTTTGTCCTTTAGTAAGAGTGTTTATGCTCACCTTCAATTCTAGCTAGATAGACTAGATAGATATAAATTCAACTCTAAAGAAGATAACAAGAATGATGATATGATATGTTTGAGCTGTCTAAAAAAGAAAAGTACATATTCTAATAAAAATTTTATAATTATTTTTATATGTAACGCCATTCTAGTTTTAACGCTCAAATACCCTAAAAATAATGCGAGATCACTTGCTTTAGGGAAAAAATTTCAATAAATACCACTTATGATGTTTTTTTGGGCTATTTAAGGGCCAAAATAAAAACAACGAACAATTTACAGAGTCTAACGTGACATCTGACTGTCCACAGCAGCGTTCCGTTAGTATTTGTGCATCAAAAATTACGTCAGGGACTAACATGAGTCATATTTGCAAAATTTGCAGACTAAATAGAGGCACTTGAAATTTTAGGAACTAAATTGAGTCGTTAGATAACAATTTAGTCAAACATGTCGAATTATTTAACGACTATTTGTTATCAACTTCGCATAAAATTAACTGCAGCTGAATTTTTACCACACATATTAATTAGTTTATTTTTAATGTATATTTTATATTTTAATATATATTTTATAAATTATTAATTAGTAGCTAATTATATATGTAACCTATGGTTGATATATACTTAAATTCATTGTATTAAATTTTAATGAATGACAACCACTGAAGTTTGAGTATTTAAGCCATAAATGATAAAAGCATAAAATGGAACAAGAACAAGCTAAGTGCACAAGATTGAAGACGTTTAGTTTCATTGGACTTAGATAAAAAATTTTGTCAAGAACACAAATTAATATCTTTCTCACATACACTAAAATGATTTTTAAAGTTGTAATTTGCAAAGTTTTTAAACATATAGCCAAAATGTAAGGTATCAGACTCCAGAGGTTGACGAACAAAAAAACAGAGTGAATAAGAGAAAATCAGAGAGAAAAAGTGCAAGAAAATCCATGAGAGAAGTACTGTTATTGTATATTGAACTGAAAAATTAAACTAGTATAGCGTACAACTAGTTATATATATAAAGAGATGGGAGGTTCTAGAGAAAAGAGAGGAAAGGTTCTAGTAGATCCTTCTAATTGTAACTAACTCATTTAACAATGTAACTGACTAAACTAATTGGACAACGAGTAACTAACTTTGTCTGGGTGTATGTGTTCTATCATGAGCTCTCTCAATCCTTTTAAATTTGGTTCTCCCTTGTTTTACCAAGCATTGCTCTCTGAATTATCAACATTAACTATGCTGCCTAAGCCCTGGATGATGCTGCCACAACAGCTTCTGTCTGCTACTCTCAACTTCACCTTGAATTTGAGAAAGGCGGGACTTGACAGAGGTTTGGTTAGGCAATTGACAATCCGGTCTTGGGATAGAATGTGCATTAGATTGACTTTCTTTTAGTGGCATAGTCTCTGTCAAAGTGTAAGTTGAGCTCAAAATGCTTGCTTTTGTTGTGAAGAATTGGGTTGGCAGCAAGTAACACAACACTTTGACTATCACAGTACAGATTGGGTTTGGTGGTGCAAGGTATTTTCATTTCGTGGAGCAAAATTTGCATCCAAAGGACTTCAGTGAGCCCCTGCAGCTATCCCTCTATACTCAGTTTTAGTGGTGCTTCTTGACACAACAGGTTGCTTTCTACTAGACCACAAATTGAGTCCATAAAATACACAAAACCCACTTGATACAATGCATGCTAGGCGGTGTGGGTGGAAGGACTTGGAGGGGCAAGGGAAGGGGGAGCAGGTAGGGTTGGCTGTGGCAACATAGATGCAGTGGAGAATGGTGCAGTGCCTTGAACTGGTGGAGGGGCTGAGGTGGGAAAGGAGGAGCTGTTGCGACAAGAGGAGTATAGGTTGGGCTGGGGTTGATGGAGAGATTTGGGAGCAATGGTGGGGCTGAATGGGGTGAGTGGATTTGAGCTGGGGGTGAGACTGAACGGCCAAGAGATTAAACAATTGGTTGTAAGGGAATTCATACTCATTGAATAGCACATTTTGTGAGATGATTTCTTTACCATTCAGAAGAAGGCATTGTAACCTCTGTGATTAGGTGCATAGCTAATGGAAATGGCCTTTTGAGATCTATGGTCAAATTTGTGAGTTATAAGGTCTTAGGAGTGGACAGTAAGTGCAACCAAAAGGCTTTAGGATGGTATATTCTGGCTTGGTATTGGTGAGGGCCTCAAGGGGTGATTTGTTGCTTAGAGTTTGGGTGGGTAATTGATGAGCGGATAATTTGTATACTTTTTGGCATTGTTTTTAGTATGTTTTTGTTATGATCTAGTTAGTTTTTAGTATATTTTTATTAGTTTTTAGTTAAAATTCACTTTTCTGGACTTTACTATGAGTTTGTGTGTTTTTCTATGATTTCAGGTATTTTCTGGCTGAAATTGAGGGACCTGAGCAAAAATCTGATTCGGAGACCAAAAAGGACTGCTGATGCTGTTGGATTCTGACCTCCCTGCACTCGAAGTGGATTTTCTGGAGCTACAGAAGCCCAATTGGCGCGCTCTTAACGGCGTTGGAAAGTAGACATCCTGGGCTTTCCAGCAATATATGATAGTCCATACTTTGCCCAAGATTTGATGGCCCAAACCGGCGTTCAAAGTCACCTCAAGAAATCCCAGCGTTAAACGCTGGAACTGGCACCAAAATGGGAGTTAAACGCCCAAACTGGCACAAAAGCTGGCGTTTAACTCCAAGAAAAGTCTCTACACAT
>NC_029777.3:7030869-7031305 GCF_000817695.3 Arachis duranensis | reverse complement strand
TTTCATGGAAGGATCAACAGAGACCTCAACAAGGTTTCAATAATAATAATGGTGGAAGAAACAGGTTTAGCAATAGCAAGCCTTTTCCATCATTTTCTCAGCAACAGACAGAGAGTTCTAAGCAGAATACCTCTGACTTAGCAACTATGGTCTCTGATCTAATCAAAATCACTCAAAGTTTCATGACTGAAACTAGGTCCTCCATTAGGAATTTGGAAGGACAAGTGGGACAGCTGAGCAAGAAAATTACTGAACTCCCTCCAAGTACTCTCCCAAGCAATACAGAAGAAAATCCAAAAGGAGAGTGCAAGGCCATCAACATGGCCGAATTTTTGGAGGAAGAAGAGGCAGTGAACGCCACTGAGGAAGGCCTCACTGGGCGTCCACTGGCCTCCAATGAGTTCCCCAATGAGGAACCATGGGAATCTGAGGCTCT
>NC_029777.3:7028938-7029186 GCF_000817695.3 Arachis duranensis | reverse complement strand
ACTCTCTTCTTTCTTCTTTTGCTCGAGGACGAGCAAACATTTTAAGTTTGGTGTGGTAAAAGCATTGCTTTTTGTTTTTCCCATAACCATTTATGGCATCCAAGGCCGGAGAAACCTCTAGAAAGAGGAAAGGGAAGGCAAAAGCTTCCACCTTCGAGTCATGGGAGATTGAGAGATTCATCTCAAGGGTGCATCAAGACCACTTCTATGAAGTTGTGGCCTTGAAGAAGGTGATCCCCGAGGTCCCC
>NC_029777.3:7019926-7026331 GCF_000817695.3 Arachis duranensis | reverse complement strand
TTCTTTAACCGGAATCTTTGTGGTATAGGCAAGAACTGATGGCGGCATTTAAGAGAATCCGGAAGGTCTAACCTTGTCTGTGGTATTCTGAGTAGGATTCAATGATTGAATGACTGTGACGTGCTTCAAACTCCTAGCAGGCGGGGCGTTAGTGACAGACGCAAAAGAATCGATGGATTTTATTCCGGCCTGACCGAGAACCGACAGCTGAATTCCGCTATGCTGTGACAGAGCATATGCTATCGCTTTCACTGAGAGGATGGGAGGTAGCCACTGACAACGGTGAAACCCTTGCTTAAGCTTGCCATGGAAAGGAGTAAGAAGGATTGGATGAAGACAGTAGGAAAGCAGAGAGACGGAAGGGAAGGCATCTTCATGCGCTTATCTGAAGTTCCTACCAATGAATTACATAAGTACCTCTATCTTTACCTTTATATTTATTTCGTTCATCATCATACATCCATTTGAGTTTGCCTGACTAAGATTTACAAGATGACCATAGCTTTCTTCATACTAACAATCTCCGTGGGATCGACCCTTACTCGCGTAAGGTTTATTACTTGGACGACCCAGTGCACTTGCTGGTTAGTTGTGCGAAGTTGTGTAATGCCATGGTATTGAACTACCAAGTTTTTGGAGTTCATGACCGGGGATTATGAGAGTTGTGAAAAGTATTGTTCACAATTTCGCGCACCAGTAATCTATTGATGAGGTAAGTAGCCATGAGGGTTGATTGATCCCAGAAGCTTAGAGGTAGGTTGACTTGGGATAATAGTGAGAGAGAAGTTTCTGTTATATGCCTGTGTTTTCTTTCTACCAGGCCATTTTGTTGGTGTGCGTAGGGACATCTAAGTCTATGTTAGATGCCATTAGCTGTTAAGAACTGTGTGAATGCTAAGTACATTGCTCTCCACCATTGTCAATTTGTATGACTTTGATTGTCAGGCCAGTTTTAAGCTCAATTGCAATCTTGTACTGCTAAAACGCTTCAAACGCTTGGCTCTTGGTTCGGTGCATCAATGAAACATATGTAAAACTTGAAATCGGATCTATTGTACAAGGGTGCTGGCCCCCCAAATGTCAGATAATACAAGATCTAAAGGTGCATAGTTAGTAAAAGAATTAGGGCAGGACAATTGATGAAGTTTACTTATGTAGCAAGCATGGCATAAAAAGGGATCATAACTGATTTTATTTACTGTTTCATCAGCATTTTGAGCATTACATTGGTTCATAACTATCGTGACCACCATATCAAATGGGTGTCCTAGCTTTCTATGCCATAATTGGCTTGCGTCACTAACTCTTTTGCATGTGACATTAATTGTGGCTTTTAAAATTGGACTAGTTACAGATTTTGACATTGAGGCAAAGAGCTATATACAAACTCTTGTGGCTGAAAATTGACAGAAGTAATTACAAGCTCATAATGATTCAATTCTTTATTCAAAATTGCACTTTCAACATTTTTGTTAGCCGCTAATCTAACAATATTTTTATTTACAATTGCACTATTAGTATGTCTTTGTACATTTGAGGGACTATCTGCTGAATTGATCGAAGTTGCAATAGCAATTACTATAGTACAATTGGTAGTAGCACCATTGTCTAGGTGTGGGAGTGTTTTAATGGTTTGGGATGGAATTGTGGCAACTGGGCTTGGTGTATTTGAAGAAATAACAACTTAACTGTTATTGCTCAACACTGAGTTAGTATTGACAGAGGGTTGAACATCCTTCTTTCTAGGTTAAGTGTGGAAATACTTTTGATTTTCAATGGTGTTTGTAGAAACAGGTTGAATCTGTAGCTATATGCTTTATTCTTGGTCCAATATGTATCCGTTTAAACCTGTAAAGTCCCTCTTTAAGTATTCCTTGAAGAATGACTTGCTTGGTTATCTGGCATTTAACATTGCACAAGTAAGGCCAAAACTAAAAAAATATACAATTATCTAAGGCCAACTTGGCTACACTCACAAGGTTTTTGGATATAATAGGCACATGTAAGAGATTTTATAACTTGAAAGGTTTTTGTGAAAGTGATACATGCATGAATGAGTTTTCAATGTGTTTAATTTTCATACCTTGACCATTACCTCCATACACTTATTCTGTGCCGTCATTATCAGATCCTGTGATAAGGTTCCTCTAATCATATGTGATATGGTGAGATGCACCTGAATCTGGGTACCAGACTGTGTCTAGCAGTGCTAAGGGAATAGCAAGGAAGGCCTGTGGTGAAGGAGATTGTGCCATTACTTCTTGTAGCTTTTGATGAGAGTTTTAAGCACTAGTGCCATTATAAAATGCTGTCAACGAAGGTTGCGGTGGATTGAGAGACTGCATCTGTGGGCTTACAAAGTCCTGGTTGAATCTGTGATAGCACTGCACTACTGTGTATCCAATCTTCTCGCAAAGCTGGCATTGAGGTCTGCTTCTGTGCCACCAAGACGATTGATGATTGGATTTTTGACGGTTTAGAATTTCACTAATGAATTCTCATTGCAAGTATAGTTTCCAAACCAATCAAAAATCCTTTCATACAAAAGATTATTTGTCACAAGTAACAAACCCCTAATTTTATAAACCAAAGTATTCAAATCTCGGGTCGTTCTCCCTAGGAATTGTAATGAAGTGTCTTGTTATTGGTTGTGATGTGTTTTGGGGTTTTGGATAAGAAGCATGAAAAGTAAATGGCAATGAAAATAAACTAACAACTATAAAAGGCTCTTGACAAGGTATGAAAATTAGAAGTCCTATCCTAGTTATCCTTCTCAATTGTGATGAGAATTGTTCATTGCTACCACTTAGTTAACCCTTACTAAATAAAGAAAAGTCAAGTGGATGAATTGACTTGAGCCACAAGTCCTAGCCAACTCCCAAGGAAAGACTAGCTTTAGTGCACTCCAAACCAATTAGCAATCTCTCCAATTACCAATCAACAAAGGAATTAGATACCTCAAGTGTCACTAATTACTCTACCTAGGCCAAGAGGAACAAAATCTATACTATATCTAGAAGAGGCATTTCAACAAACACATAAAAGGCAATAAAAGTAAACAACATAAATTGAAAGAATTAAAGAGAGATCTAACTACAAAGGCAAGAGATCAAAAATAGAAAAGCAAAGAAGAACAATTGTTATGAATTACCTCTTATTGAATTGAAAGAAAATGGAAGGAACAATAGTAGATCTACAACAAAATATAAGAACAACATAAAGAAAATTACAATAAAAGAATGGAAGAAGAATGAATGTAACAACAAGGAATTGAGAAGATAGAAGTAGAAGAAGATGAATTAAAATCTAGATCTAAGAACTAAACATAATCCTAATCCTAATCCTAGAGAGAAGAGAGAACTTCTCTCTCTAGAAACTACTTCTAAACTAATCCCTAATGTGTGGAAATGAACTAATGGTAACTAACTTCTAAAGCATGAAAGTATCTCCATTCCCCCTTCAATCCTTGGCTTAAATAGCATCAGAAATGAGTTGGATTGGGCCCACAAGACTTCTAAAATTGCTGGCCACGTTTTGCTTTAAGTGAACCAGGTGGCAGCAACGACGCGTGCGTGTACTATGCGCGTGCGCACCACCATACGTGTAGCAACTATGGCAAATCTTATATCATTTCGAAGCCCCGGATGTTAGCTTTCTAACCCAACTAGAACCGCATCATTTGGACCTCTGTAGCTCAAGTTATGGTCGTTTAAGTGCGAAGAGGTCGGCTTGACAGCTTTCCGGTTCTTTCATTTCTTCATGAGTTCTCCAACTTTTCATGCTTTCTTTCTTCATTCCCTTGATCCAATCCTTGCCTCCTAAACCTTAAATCACTTAACAAACATATCAAGGCATCTAATGGAATCAAGGAGAATTAGATTTAGCTATTTTAAGTCCTAAAAAGCATGTTTTCACTCTTAAGCTCAATTAAAGGAGAATATACAAAACCATGCTATTTCAATGGATAAATGTGGGCAAAAGGTTATAATATCCCCTAAAATCAATACAAGATAAACCCTACAAATAGGGTTTATCAACCTCCCCACACTTAAATCAAGCATGTCCTCATGCTTAAACCAAGAATGAAGTAAAAGTATGGCATTTATTCGATGGGAACTAACTAAATGCACCATGCAATCTACCTATATGCAACTATCTAAATGAATGCAATTGCTTGGTCAAAATAAATCAATTCCCAAGAAGCATATATGCATAAGGCCTAGGACTAGAAAGTCTAATCCACAATTGAATTGAGTTATTAAATATTTTTACAAACTTGCATGAAAGGAGAAGATCATAGGTGGAGACATGTAATTGAGCATCAAACCCTCACCGGATGTGTTTGCGCTCTATTCACTCAAGTGTTTAGGGTTGATTCTCTCAATTCTCCCCTAATCATGCTTTCCAAGATTTGTTATTCTTCTAACAATCAACATATATCTCATGCATGCATACATCTATCATGAGGTCTTTTTCTTAGGTTGTAATGGGGTTAGGGTCAAGGTAGGATGCATATTTGGTTAAGTGAGCTTGAAATTTGAATCTTTGATAAGCTTAAACTTCCCACCTAACCTATGACATCCTATACAATTAAGTTCTAACATAACTGCCCATTTTTCACTTTTTCACATACTCATGTATCCCTTTTCATTTCACAACACTCATGCATTGATCTTATTGAGCTTCACTTTGGGGCATTTTGTCCCCTTTTTATTTCTTTCTTTTTCTTCTTTTTCTTTCTTTTTCTATATTTTTCTTTTCATTTTCCATATTATTTTTCTTTTCTTTTTCTTTTGTTTTTCTCATATTTTTCTTTCTATATACAAGAACCTCAATGCATAAGGTTTTACATTTGATCAATACATGAGTATGTACCCAATTTTCAATATTTTCAATAACAATACAAAACTACCCTTTTATTCACCCAATGTCCCAAGATTCCCACACTTGAATGATACTCACACACACTTGCCTAAGCTAATCAAAGATCCAAATTAAGGACATTTATTGTTTTCCGCTTTAGGCTTGTAATGTGCTAAGATTAAGAACAAGTGGGTTAATCGTAGGCTCAAATTTGGCTAACAATGGAAGATAAAAGGTAAGACTTTTTGGGTAAGTGAGCTAATGAAATGATGGCCTCAATCATATAAATGCATAAATACACAAAATAATGGACATAAAGAATCAAACAAATCAAAGATTACAATTATAGAAAGAGAATAATGCACACAAGAAGGAAAATAATTGGTTATAAGATGTAACCACACCATTAGACTCAAATCTCACTTGCTTATGTTCTTAGCTCAAAAACATGATCCACAATATATATAATTCAAGCAAGTTTAATGAAAAGTTTTCACTCAAATCAATTGGTGTGCCCTATAGATAGCAATCCTTGAAAATTCATTATTTTGACTAAGCTTATTTTGTATACATATGCAGAATTAAGAAAATGCAAGTAAAAATCCTAAAATCCTAGCATGAAATGCAAAAGTGTTGGAATTAGAAACTTGTCACCTAAAATCGCCGACCGGTCGGACGACCTCCCCACACTTAAAAGTTTGCACCGTCCTCGGTGCACTCAAAGATGAGCAAGGGGGTACGGCGACTCTCCGAATTGCTGCGTGTTCTTAGTCTTGCTTCCGTTTTTGCTTGTGGTGCATTGTGCATGGAAAACAAAAATACAACACCATAAGATGAGAAGATATAAAAACAAGGAAGCATACATTGTTGGAATGAGGTAAATCACTAGAAATGAGTGAGTGAATTAGTGTGACATTAATGACAAATAAGTGTGTGAATTCTAAATTGCGCGGTTTAGAACACACATTAGCATAAAAGTTATGTCACAAAAGAAGCATGCACTTTACTCATTCTAGTGTGCTTGAGATGCTTTAAGTGAACTTGTAAGGTAAAACAAGTATTAAAGAAGCATGAAAGCATTCAAGCTAAACACATATGGATGCGTATGATCATGAAATACAATGCATTAAGGTAAATGCACATCATCATCCATCAAGAAATTGCCTAATCACAGAATAAGGCTCAAATCACATGGTGGCCAAATCATGCAATTCAAAAAGAGTTACAAGTTCGAAGGCAATTCTCATCACTTGGTATTCTTAAAAGGTAAGCATGAAAAATTCAAAACCAAGTTAAATATAACCTCAATCATACAATCCAACAAAGATTATCTAAAAATATTCATGCTAAAATAGCATTTAGGCAATGAGGAGCAGCAATGAATAGTAAACAAAGTCAATAATCCAACACTTATGATGAAAAGAGAGAAAATAAAATGAAAACTAACTAATTAACCAACTAAAATAAATGGTTATCCATGGTGTTAGGAAGTGTTGGATGAGGGATTGGAGGAGGGAAGAAGAAAGGAGAAGGAAAAGAAAA
>NC_029777.3:7017625-7019714 GCF_000817695.3 Arachis duranensis | reverse complement strand
GAAGGTGGAACTTCTCAATCCACGCGTACGCGTGCATGGCGCGCTCGCGTGGATGGTCAAAAACGCTTGATGCACGCGTACACACGCGGTGCGCATACTCGTGGATGGTGCTTTGTTTTCAAAAAATTTTCTATGTTTTTGCACCAATCCAAGCATTCCAAACCTCCAAACAGCTACCAAAATACCATAAAACCTTATTTAACATACTAAACTACCAAATATACTCAACTAACTAAACAAAACACGAAATTAAACTAATTTTACCAATATTTACAAAAAGAGAAAATGAAAAGAAGTTACCATGGTGGGTTGTCTCCCACCTAGCACTTTTGTTTATTGTCCTTAAGTTGGACTTATGGGAAGCGCCATGGGCTCCCAATGTTGATCCTCATGTGTTCCCGGATCCCATATTTTGTCTTCACACTCATCTCCAAGTTGATTATCATCAATCTATGTGGGTGGTGAGCAAGGTGAATTCTCAACAAAGTGACCAAACATCCTTCTAGACCCATGTACTCTAGTTATACACCAACCTTTGCTATCAAGCTTTGGACATGTGACCATAGTGAACCTAGAATGATGCTTCCAACCACTAACCATCTCCTTTTTACTCTTAAAGCCACAAATATATCTAAGTTGACCATCCATTTCAAGCAAACCATATTCAAGGGGAATAATAAAGCTTGAGTATAAGGAATTTACCCACTTGAATGAGAGAGTGGATGGTGGTGGCTTGGGGAGAGGTATTTTTATACTATCTAAGCCTTTTCCCTTAATCAAACTATAATTAGGAGGGTGAAAGAAATTTACCTCCTCAACGCTTTCAAATCCAACGGGAGAGGGTTCTTCATGCTCAAAGGATTCTTCACCACTAAGACTTGATGTTTGATCTTCATCACCAAGGGAACTCAATTCTTGCTTTACTCCTTCCAAGTCTTCATATGGGATATGCCTTGGAGGTTGTGCACATTCCTCCTCAACATCAACTTCAATCTTCTTGGAGAAGTTTTCTATAACTCTAGGTTCCCATGGAGGTTCCGCATCTCCTAAGTCTTCAACCATTTCTTCCTTTTCTTCAATAATCATAGGCTTCTCCAATTGTTCTAATACAAAGTGGCATTCCTCATTTTCCACCGGAGTTTCCAATCTCTCCTTCATGCTATGTTCCTCTTTAGATTCTCCACATGTGACCATGGGAGTGCTTTGAGTGCTCAAGCATTGGGAGGCTAAAGTGCTTACTACCTTGGTCAAGGTAGCCATAAATTCTAGTGTCTCCCTTTGCATTTTTCCTTGCCCTTGAAGTATAAGGCTAAGGATTTCATCTATTGAGGATTGGAGTGGATAAGAGGGTTCATTGTCTTGGAGAAAGAGTTCATTATAGGAAGGTGGTTCTTCTTGGTAAGGTGGTGGTGTGTATTGAGGTGGCTCTTGGAAGTAGTAATCTTGGAATGGTGATTCCATGTAGGGCTCATATGGTTCAAAAGGTGGTTGGTATGGTGGATAAGGATTAGAGTCATATGGAGGTATTTGGTGAAAAGAGGCTTGTGAGTATAGTTGATGATCACGAAAAGAGGCTTGGGAGCATGGTTGATGGCTATGTTGAGGATATGGCTCATAGGCATATGGTGATGGTTTTTGATAGTCACAAGGAGATTCACCATAGCCATTGAATTGGCATACATCAGAGAATGGTTCTTGTTCATAGTGTATTGGTGGAGTTTGTTGCCAAGAGGATTGATCATATGTATATGGCTCCTCCCACCTTTGGTTGTCCCATCCTTGATGCATGTTGTCATTGAAATTCACATCTCCTACAACATAGTTGTAATCATACTCATAGCCAAAATGAGAATTCATGATGAAAAGAGAAAGTAAAATTCAAAAGCTAATAGAAATTAAGAGAAACAAAATTCTACAACTAGCAAATAAAGTAAAGGGCAATATATTCACAATATTCACATATATACAATAACCAATAACATAACACCATTGCAATTCCCCGGCAACGGCGCCATTTTGATGATTGGATTTTTGACGGTTTAGGATTTCACTAATGAATTCTCGTTGCAAGTATAGTTTCTAAACCAAC
>NC_029777.3:6991319-7016785 GCF_000817695.3 Arachis duranensis | reverse complement strand
TGGCAGCAACGGCGCGTGCGCGTACTATACGCGTGCGCGCCACCATACGTGTAACAACTATAGCAAATCTTATATCGTTTCGAAGCCCCCGGATGTTAGCTTTCTAACCCAACTGGAACCGCATCATTTGGACCTCTGTAGCTCAAGTTATGGTCGTTTAAGTACGAAGAGGTCGGCTTGACAGCTTTCCGGTTCTTTCATTTCTTCATGAGTTCTCCAACATTTCATGCTTTCTTTCTTCATTCCCTTGATCCAATCCTTGCCTCCTAAACCTTAAATCACTTAACAAACATATCAAGGCATCTAATGGAATCAAGGAGAATTAGATTTAGCTATTTTAAGTCCTAAAAAGCATGTTTTCACTCTTAAGCACAATTAAAGGAGAATATACAAAACCATGCTATTTCAATGGATAAATGTGGGTAAAAGGTTATAAAATCCCCTAAAATCAATACAAGATAAACCCTACAAATGGGGTTTATCAACGATCTTCCTAAGCCTTTGAAGTATCCTCTGCCCCTTGAACCTTGAATCCTCCTCGATAATTGTTGTGGTTGTCAAATCCTCTTCCTTGTATTCTCTCTTAAGCTTCTGTATTCTGAGCTAGGTTTGCCTGAATTGGTCTTAGATCTACTCTTCTAAACCTGTCAATTAATTCTTCTTGAGTTAGTAGCTACGATTCAAACTCATTTTCTATCATGCAATCAATTCTTGATGTTGCCACGGTGATGAAGGCGTTGTATTCTTCACTGAATCATCCCAACGCAGCTTTAATGTACTCTTCTTTGCTCAGAGGAGCTCCAAGTGCATTGAGTGCGTCTGCGACTTGATTGATCTTAGACATATATTCTGCGATTATAGATCCGTGCTTCTTGAATGCTTTTAGCTGTGTCTTGAGCTGCTTGATCCTTGATTTGACTCTAGTTTCAAAGTATTCGCTTAGTGTGTTCAGATCTGACGTGCATAGTCATATTCTATCACTTGATTGACAAAGTTTGACTCCATTATTGCAATTAACCAGGTCACAATGTATTGATCTTGTACTTTCCAATCTGTGTATTCCTAAGCTTCGATACCTTCGTTTATGTTTGATTCTAAGCTAAACTTTGCAGGGATTTTCTTTTGATCAAGGTGATTCTGAAGCTTATTAACTTTGATGCACACTAATGCTTGTTTCTTCCATACCTTGTAGTTGTTCTCATTGAGCTTGATTGCTGTAAAGGCAGCAAATAGGTTATGATTCTGATTGAGGAAGCTCGTTAGAGCTTATGGTACTGGCGCAATGGAATCCATGGATCGTTGATTGAGCCCTGATACCATGTGAGGTATCAAACTCCAGTGGTTGACGAACAAAGAAACAGAGTGAATCAGAGAAAATTAGAGAGAAGTGCAATGAGATCCGTTACAGTAGTGGGACTTTTGGGGTGATCGACAGTGCATTGTTTAGTTTAGGATTGTTGTGGAATGAACAAATCGGGCAATAGCATCGACGGAGCTATAGGTAAATAAGTGTTTTTTTTCATTCATAGACAACGTAAACGGAATGAAAGTCATCATTCTCATCCGAGAAATGAAGTAGTTATCCGAGAGATTCATTCCATTTCCGTTTACATTGTTAAATTAGTAATCGATCATACAAAAACATAAACAAATAAAATCATCATTCTCATCCATAGGCAACGTAAACGGAATGAATCTCTCGGATAACTACTTCATTTCTCTAGCAAAATATACACCGGTTCATGAACAAGAATCCTATTATCACCAATTTATCACGTAAGGAGTTGAAACTTCTTATCAAACTTACGTTCTAAATCAAACCAAACATAATATTAATGCAGGTGAATAAAATGCTAAACTTCTTAACCGCTTTACTTTACAAATAAAACTAAATTTAACATTAATGCGGGTTAATCAAATTCTAAACATTCTAAATAAATATATAACCTAATAGAAACTCGTTGCAACATTAAACACGAAACCCACAGTCCCTGTGCCTTACATGAACTTATAACCACATCGCACTGCATATTCAACAACCACATCACAGTACAATAAGCAGCACCCACAAAATCCAAATTAAAATTCACCTAAAAGGTTTTCATACTAGACCCATGAAAAAAAACACTTATTTACCTATAGCTCCGTCGATGCTATTGCCCAATTTGTTCATTCCACAACAATCCTAAACTAAACAATGCACTGTCGATCACCTCAAAACACCCTTCCAGGAATCCCTGAGCTTATTTCTAGTGGGAGTATGTTCTTCTCGGTTTATGGTTCTCACCAACCTATCACCCTCTTCCTTTATTAACCACCCAATTCTTCTTGACTTCCTTCACTGAATTTCGTTCCCATTAAATTCTCCAAATAACTTATGGCGACCCGACCCGAAATTCACACCCAACCCATGCCCGTTCAAACTGTAGGCAAGTCGCCTCTTGCAAAATACCTTATTCGTGGAGCCTAACAAGAGAAAACAACCAATTTGCTATCATCACCGAACAACCCATTTGGTCCAACGTGTATTTCGGTCCAATATAGACCTAACCAGAACAGACCTCATCTAATTTTCTAGTTGCAATTTGGCTCAAACCAGACTCCTAATGCGCTCTTGTTGCTAAACAAGGCTCCTAACATGCTCTTCTTATTGTTAAACAGAGACAGGCTGACACATCGTACAGAAGAGACAGTAAACGTGTCAAATATACATGAATTTTTGTACATCTGTATGAAACTCAAAATCTGTACCGTAAAATGACTCAAAATACAAATATAAAATTATTTGTTCATTTACTTTAATTTTATTTAGATTTCACAAAAATTTATCATAATTTTTGAATATATAATTCACCCTTTTTGAGTATCAAAGCATGTAGTAATTAACTATCAATGTATAGTTGTAAAGAGTGACTTACGCTAGCAATCAAAATATTGCCATATGTCATGACGGTGACCAACCCAAAAGTGTGTTTAAGAAAAAACTGATAATGATTTTTTATATCATGGTTAAAATTTTTTTTCAGTAATAATACGGAAAGTCTAAAATTTTATGTAATGATAAATCATGCCCTTTGTAGTAATAAGCAATGCAAGGATGAGATGTGTTTTACACATAATTATTAATCAAATTATGTATAAATGATTGAGAATAGAGTATTATTATACTATACCTTTTTTTCTATTACCCCTTTTTGGGGTTCTCCAAGGATCGAACTCTTGACCTTTCGGACATAGAGCTCTGATACCATGTCATGAAACCACTCATCCCAAAAGCTTAAGCTGATAGGAGAAGGTAACATTAATGGTTATATCTCTAACATTGAAAGGTATCAGAGATCCAGATGAAAAGCAGAATCGAAGTAGAAGAAGATGTTAGAGTGTTGTGACAGTCATAGAGAATTCCAGAATTTAAGAGAGAGTTCTAGAAATTAGGGTTACAGAAGTGAAGTGTAAACTGAGCTGTGATCTGCTATTTATACATAGTGAGGGCTGTAACAAACTAATGTCAGCTCACCATATTCCTAACTAATTGACAACTCAGATAACAGAACTCAGATAACAGAATTGGTGCCAAGCCACTAACTACTAACTGCCTATATGCTACTCCTAACATTCTCCCTTAACCTGAGGGGTGCTGCTTCCCTGGTATAGCCTCACTGAAATCCTCCCTTGAACTTACAGGAGGTCTTGGTGTGTATGTGGCAACCCGAAGCTTTGGCCTAAGACTGTGGAAAGCTGCCTGCGACAGTGGCTTAGTCAGTATGTCTGCAAGCTGATCTTGTGAAGGTATGTGAACTACATGAGCTAGTTGCTGCACTACTCTGTTCTGTACAAAGTGTAGATCTATCTCAAAATGTTTTGATCGACTGTGGTGAGCTGGATTTCGGGTCATCAGTACTGTGCTTTGGTTGTCACATAACATTGTGGGTGCTGGGCCAGGTGGTAAGCGCATCTCTAGTAGTAACTTTTGCAACCAAATTGTGTCTGTCATAGCATCAGCTAACGCCCGAAATTCAGCCTCCGTGCTGGACCTTGAGATTGTTCGCTGCTTCCTACTCGACCAGGTAACTAAATTTGTGCCAAGAAAAATACAGTATCCTGATACGGACTTGCGATCGTCAGCGTCTGTGGCCCAGTCAGAATCACTGAAAGCCATGATTCTTAAGGTGTCGCTCTTGTGGATCTGTAACCCTAGATCAATTGTCCCGGCCAGGTAGCGAAGAATCCGCTTAACTGCTTTCTAGTGCAGATCTGATGGAGCATGCATGTATTGGGACACCTTGCTGACAGAATAAGCAATCTCAGGTCTGGTAATGGTAGCATACTGAAGCCCCCTACCACAGATCTGTATAATGAGGGATTTTCGAAGGGAGATCCCATGCTTGCTGTGAGCTTGGGATTGCTGAGCATAGGAGTCGGCACTGGTTTGGCATCTGGCATGTTGGCTCTTCCTAGAAGCTCTTTGATGTATTTGGACTATTTGAGAAGAAGGGAATCCGGTGAGTCCCTGACCACTTCGACTCCGAGAAAGAAGCTCATTTCTCCTAGATCTTTGAGGGTGAATACCGCATGCAACTGTTGAATTAAGCTTTCAATTTCAGTGGCGCTGGTGCCCATGACGAGAATGTCATCTACATAGGCTAGAAGATAAGTGGTGGACATCGAGCAGGAACGCATAAAGAGACATGGATCCGAGGTTGTACTGGTGAATCCAAAGCTGAATAAAGTGCTGCTGAGCTTGAGGTACCAGGATCGTGGGGCTTGTTTCAGCCCATAGAGTGCCTTCTCTAGTTTACATACCACACCAGACCTATGCTCATAGCCTTCTGGCTGCACCATATAGACCGTCTCATGCAAGTCCCCATTGAGGAACGCATTGTTAAAGTCAAACTGCCGGACCTTCCAGCCCTTTGTCATGGCAACTGCGAGAACTGTCCTTACTGTAGCAGGTTTAGCTACTGGGCTGAACACCTGATCGTAGTCCAATCCTTCTCTTTGATAAAAACCCTTTGCAACCAACCTTGCCTTGTACTTTTGCACCTTTCCATCAGCTTGCCGTTTGACCCAAAACACCCATTTGCACCCAATTGTTTTTGTGTCAACAGTATCAGGGACCAATCACTAGGTATTGTTCTTCATCAAGGCACCAAATTCCTCATCCATGGCAGCCTTCCAGTGTGGCGAGGATAGTGCTTGAGCAACCGTGGCAGGTTCAGTCTCTGTGAGGTCCAGTAAAGAACTCTGTAGTTGAAGATGATACACTTTTGGCTTGAAGATACCTGCGCGTGACCTAGTGATCATGGGGTACATCCGAGTGGGTGCTGACTGATCATTTGTCTCAGTTAACCCTGCATCAGAATAAGAGGAAAACACAGCAGTAGAAGAGCAAATATCTGTATTATTAAATAATGAACAAGAATCAACATTAGTAGTATTGGTTGTGTGCTCTAAGGTGTGAGAGTTGGAAGGGGGAGTTGGTGAGGGTGCACTAGCTGCTGGGTTGGAACTGGGTGGGTGTGAAGGAAGGGGAATGGAGCTGGGTTGAGGCTGATGCGCTGTGAACTGAAGGGCAGGGGCTATTGGGTGTGGAGTAGGTCTGAAGAACTGGGTTGATGTAGTGTGAGCATGATGTGGTACAGCACAGGTAGAGATTTGGTCATTGGTAAAATTTGAAAATAGGACAGGGAAGGAAAATTCAGTCTCATCAAATATCACATGTCTGGAGATCAGGATTTTACCAGCTTGAGTTAGGCACTTGTATCCTTTGTGGAAGGGTGAGTAGCCAAGGAATAGGCACTTTAAGGTCTTAAAGGCAAACTTGTGGGGCTGATAGTGTCTTAGCTGGGGATAGCAGGAGCAGCCAAAAGTCTTAAGAGCTGTATAGTCAGGTAGTTGCTTGTTTATAAGCTCATACAGTGATTTTTGGTGAGTAACAGGTGAAGGCAGTCGGTTTATGATGTGAGTGGCTGTAAGAAAGGCTTCATCCCAAAATTTTAGCGGCATTGAGGCTTGGGATAGGAGAGTGAGACCCATATCTGTTATATGTCTATGCTTTCGTTCAGCGCTCCCATTTTGCTCATGAGTACAGGGACAACTCATTCTATGTGCAATCCCATGTTGTATTAGTGTCTTTGTGAAGGCATGAGAGGTGTACTCCTTTCCATTATCTGTCTGTAGTGTTTTAATTTTACAACCTGTTTTATTTTCAAAGAGCAATCTATATTGCAAAAAGGCTTGATGTGCTTGAGCCTTGTTATGCAAAAGATAAATGCATGAGTATTTTGTTACTGCATCGATGAAAACAATGTAATATCTGTATCCTGAACTGCTGATCATGGGGGCTGGTCCCCAAATATCTGAGAATACTAGTTCTAGAGGCTGAGAGTAAGTTGTTGTTGAATCAGAAAAAGGTAAATTGTGGTGTTTTCCATGATAGCATGCACTGCAGAGATTATTTATGATTGAAAGAGAACCATTTTTATTGAATTCATTACTAGCAATATCACACAATTTCATTACTTTATGTACAATTTGTGTGGCTGGATGTCCTAGCTTTCTATGCCAAACATCAAATACAGACACTGGTTTTACTCTAGAAGTACCCTCAACTGGTCCTAAATTGCTTGCAGGCTTTTCAGTCATAATATTCACAGTAGTTAGACAGACGTCAGTGGTGTAAACAGCATGAGTCTTGTCAGCAGAAACAGCATCAGTTTTCATGAATTTTTTCATTCTTGATTCTGACTCTGAGGTAGAGTTGTGTATGTTGTTGTAGTTGGTAGAGGCTAAATGATTGAGTTTATGTGCATTAAGCTTATTGATGTGGTTCGTGGTACTAGGTTTTGGTGTAGGATTATTTTGAGTGGCTTTGGCCATGACTCCAATATCATCAAATTGATATAACCCTTGCATAAGAGAGCCTTTGAGAAGCGTCTCCCTGGTCTCCTAGGATTTCACAAAGCAGTCAAATGGCCAGAATTCAAAGAAGACTTGGTTGTCAAAGGCAAATTTGGCTACACTAATGAGATTTTTGGAGATTGAAGGAACATGAAGTAAATTGAGCAGTTTAAAGTAGGAATGAGGACATGAGGTTGAAATTAGAGCAATTTTGCCAATACTAGAAATGTTCATACCTTAGCCATTACCTGTGAATACTTGATTTGTGCCCTCATACTCTGAGCCTGTGATCAGATTGTTCCCATCAAAGGTCAGGTGGTGAGAAGCCCTCGTATCTAGGTACCAGGCATTGTCTGATAATGGAGTGGAAGGTGGTGCTGCAGCTAGTAGTGCCGTAGCCTGCGGCAGTGGCTGGGGCTGATGAAATGCAGTTGAAGGAGGTGCCGGATGTGTGACTGTGGCTGCAGCATTTGGATTTTGATAGTTTTCTTTGAAACGGTGATAGCACTCCCAAACCGTGTGACCAGGCCGTCCACAGAGCTGACACACCACTCTGTTATGTTGAAAACCAGATCTGCCACCTCTATAGGACCCTCTACCTCTGAATCTTCCTCTGGATTGAAAGGGTTGACCTCTACCTTGATTGTAGTTATTGGTGTAGGATTGTGAATTGTTGTATTGGATGTTGTACGACATTGGTGACTGCTTTTTATGCTGATAGTGTTGAGATCTTACTTGTGAGTGACTTTCTCCTCCTTGAGTTAGGTTGACCTAGATTGTGCCAAGTTCTATTTTCTTGAACCTCTCGACTAGTTCTTCTTGGCTTAGGAGTTGAGCTTCAACTTCGCTTTCAGTGACACTTTCAGCTCTAGCTGAGATCATCATGATAAACGTGCTATAGTCTTCGTTGAGTCCCTGAGTAACTGCATCCACAAATTCTTCATTGGAGAGTGGTGATCCTAGGGTAGAGAGAGCGTTTGTGATTTTCTTGAGTCTAGACATGTATTCGGTTGTAGATCCTTGTAGTTTCATAGTTTTGATTTGTGCCTTTAGTTGTTTCACCTTTGACTTCAACCTCTTTGCAAAATACTCCTCTAGGTTATTCCAGATTTCACACGCATACTCACAGTTTGTTACCTGACCTGAAAAGGCTGGATCTATCGATGCAAAGAACCACGAAATCAGAAATTGATCGTCTTGCTCCCATTCCAGAAATTCTTGCGTTTTATTATCTACAATTTTGTCTTCTTCAGAGGCGTATCGGCATGGAATTTTCTTCTGGTTCAGGTGATCCTTGAGACCGTTGGATTTGATGAACGCAAGGGCTTGGCGCTTCCATGGAGCAAAATTATTTTCATCTAGCTTCAAGGCTACAGTGTTGATAGATGTGCGAACTGCGTTGTTTGTTGTTGTTGCGGAGGCTGCTGCGAAAGTGACGGTGACACTGGTGTCGGCCATGGATCAGAACCGGATTGCTCTGATACCATGAAAGGTATCAGAGATCCAGATGAAAAGCAGAATCGAAGTAGAAGAAGATGTTAGAGTGTTGTGAGAGTCATAGAGAATTCCAGAATTTGAGGGAGAGAGTTCTAGAAATTAGGGTTACAGAAGTGAAGTGTAAACTGAGCTGTGATCTGCTATTTATACATAGTGAGGGCTATAACAAACTAATGCCAGCTCACCATATTCCTAACTAATTGACAGCTCAGATAACAGAACTCAGATAACAGAATTGGTGCCAAGCCACTAACTACTAACTGCCTATACGCTACTCCTAACAACTACCCTACATATATAATATTTTTTTATTGCATGCTAGTACGGTATCAATGTTGATATCATTATTCTGCTTCGAAAAAATAGAGCAAATGTAGGACTGGCAAAGAAAGTCAAGAAATCAATTAATAAACGACACAACCCAAAGCATAATATACACATTATATATGCATAGAAAATATAGAAATTAAAAAAGGGGTTTATTCTGTGTCTCACGTTGAAATAAATAAAGTAAGAAAGCAACAAAAATATAAAATACAAGGTAGCAAGATGAGCACTAAATTAAAGGTTGTGTGATACAATTTAGGAAAAAGTCAAAGTTATTATTGGTTTAATGTGAAAATTGATTGATGAATTGCTGCGGTGAATGATTACATAGAAGGGGGCAAAGGAGTAGCATGTGAGATTCTTGATCTTGTGGTAGAGGGTTTGGGGTCAGAGACAAGTTTGCACGTAGCAAGTTAATCAAAGACGTGTAAAGTGACTCAGTGCTGAGGATCAATTACTGCCCTCCCAGCATGAACAAAATTAAACAAAGTACTTGGGATTGGGACATGGACCCATGTGCTACTTCAAGTTCAAAACTAGGTAACACCAACAATGCTATTGGCTTTGGGGAACACTCTGACTCTCAGATCCTCACCATCATGCGCTCTAACGACGTCGCCGGCCTCCAAGCCACCACCCACCACGGCATCTGGTTCACTGTCCCTCCTGACCCGCCTCACTTCTTCGTCATGGTCGGCGATGCCCTCCAGGTTTAGTTTCTTCCCACCATAACTTGAATATCAAATCTTATTTAAAATAAATCCTCTCAATTTTTTTATTTAACAATGTTACGTGTGATTTTTAATTATTTAATATTTTTTTTTCATATTTTTTTTGTCTCATTTACAAAATGTATTGTAAAAGACCACACCAATTAATTGAAAAATTAAAATAAAAGTCGAGAGAATCCGATTTCACTAATTTACTATGCTAGCATGTGTTGCTATTGGCAAATGGCAAGCCAATATTTAAATAGGCGAAGACTTACTTATAATTATTTTCACATAAAGTTAATAATTAAAAATTATTAAATAATAATTTAATCAAATTTATCAAAATCATCTAACGATTTTCAAATATAAATTTCGCATAAAGACAACAAATTACATTGCTAAATGAATAGTTCAACCTCCAAAATTTTTGTTTTTTTCAGTGAAAAAATCCTTTTCTTAATAAGGACATTTCATAGTTAAATTCTATTTATATTAATTGGTGTAACATGCATGAAAATAAAGTGTAAGTTATTATGTCATTTATTTATGAATGACCAAGTATGGTTACATGAATAAAGGTTTTTACAAATGGAAGGTTTAGAAGTGTGAGACACAGGGTGCTGACTAACACACTGAAGGCAAGGATGTCAATGATGTACTTCGGAGCACCGCAACTAAATTGGTGGATCACTCCGCTGCCGGAGATAGTTTCACCACCGCAAAACCCAAGTCGGTATAAGCCCTTCACATGGGGTCAGTACAAGAAAGCTGTATACTCTCGTAGACTTGGGGACTCTCGGCTTGACCAGTTTAAGGTTCACCATAATACCCCTTATTAGCTGTTTGCTTCTCCATCAAATTTTATATCTTGATTTCTTGATTTTTGTTTCTTTTTTTAAGTAATACTAGTTTGTTCTTCTTAGCATATAGTTTCTTCTATGGCTTTGAGAGATTTTGGTAGTCTTTAAGAAACTCGATTTAGGGATTATGATATACTTCGAGAAGACAAGATCATTTGATCGGCCATGCTTGTTAAATATAAACAAGCATTTAAATCAAATTTTATTCAATATTGTTTACTATTGTTTTGATATGACATAGTCTATTTACTGATTATGACTTGAATGATGAATTAAGGATTGGTCAGTTAATTCATGTTAAGAAAGTTAAAAATGTTTTGGTTGAATAGGACCTTTGCATGTTGTTTGTACTTCAATTCAACATCCTGCTCCTAACACTTAATCTTATTATTATTGATTTTGCTATTGGTAAAGAAGTGAAAAGTAAGAACACCTTTATGTCTATAATGAATTTTGAAAACAATAAAACTGTTAAAACTTCATTTTCTATCAACACACTTCTGCACTTTTTTTCCATTAATTAGTATTGTATAAGTAATTTATTTAGCAAGAATTTTCTGTTGTTTCACATGTTTATTCTTTTTTTTTTGGACTTTGACATGTTTATTCTTGAGACTGATAGCTTGCAGTCTTACTGTCTTTGGGCACATGTAGGGTCCAGTAATATTTATTAGCACAAATGAGTTGAGTTATTAGCCCACAAAGCCCATTAAGCCTTGCAAAAGAAATGCTAAAGTGACATTAATCTCCACCGTTTTCAGTGGTTAGTTTGCTGTTGCAAGTATTACTACTGAGGTTCAAAGATGATTTAAACTTCGAACTAATCGGCGACGTTTTCAACACTATTTCCCAATTTTACGAATCTCATGGATGATTATTCAATCAATTTCAGATGCAGTATTCAATCAAAATAAATAGCATAAATTGGTTGGGTGGGTGATCCAATAAACCAATCAAAGAGAGTTTAATAATAATGTGGCAAAAAACGAGCATCGTAATAAAGATTTCAGAAGAGATAGCTTTGCGTCTTCATTGTCAAACTTTTTTTCCAATTTCAAGATTACAAAAACAAACTGAAAGAATAGGCTTAAGAGATCAGTCAGGTTTGCAGATTGACAGGCAAAGAAATCTCAAGAGAAAGAGAAAACACTGCATTTCGCTGCTTCTAATTCAGATTCAGATGCTAGAATGAAATTCTCGTATCCTCGTCAATCTTAGGTACAAATCTCGGTTATATCACTACTTTTGTCTCCTCCCTCTAAACCATATTATAGATTTGCTAGATCAATATTAGTAGAGAAATTAAAAGTGAAATCGATTTTATGTCCATAATGTACTTCGAACACTTTAAAACCTTGTAGTTAAAAAAATGACACAGTGATAACAGAAAAAAGAAAGAACAGAAGGAGACAACAGAGCAGAAAACTTGTAGAAGAGGGGAAAGGAGATAACTCAGTGATGGCAAAGGTTTTTATGGTTCGATTCTGCCAGCAATGTTCCTCAACTAAAGATTTCAGAAGAGGGAGCTTTTATATCCTCATTGTCAAAACTCCTTTCCCCGTTTCAAAATGAAAGACAAAATTGAAAGAAAATGCTTAAAATAAAAGTAAAGAAAAGAGGACGAAGAAGCGTAAGAGATCACTCAGGTCAGCGGGGTGGTCGACACGCAAAGCAATCTCAAGAAAGAGAGAAAGCACTGCATTCCGGTCTGTTGAGCTTGAATTTCATGGAGTCATCACCGTGACCTCACAAACATCTTATATTAAAAAAACGAAAGAGAAGAGATGTTTTCAAAGATGAAAAAACACTAGAATCATGAATCGATAATCAACAAGAAATTGTTGAAAGGAACCTGTGCCGAGTGCTATACTGCTATCACATGAGGACGGTGATAAGAGATGACAAGAGTCTGAATTTATAGGATGCAATTAGGGTTATTGTACACAGAACAGAGAATACTAAACGCCGTCGTTTCCTTGCCTCAAGTGCTTAACTAGGTTTTCCGTTTTTCCCTTTGACCCTTTCCCTTATAAATTAATGTTGGGACTTGGGAGTTTTGATTTTGTTCTTTCCTAAAAAATATAATTTTACTTTCTATACATATTTAATTGGTTTAATTATTTTGTTGCTAAAAAATATAATTTTACTTTCTATACATATTTAATTGGTTTAATTATTTTGGTGGTTCATATAATTTTGAAAAATTTTTAATTAGATTTTTATTTTTTTTTAATTGAGTCTCTATACCAATTTTTTTAATTAGATTTCTCTTGACAGTAATTAATTTAATTGTACAAAAATTCAATTAAGAAAAGAATTGGTGCAGAGATCTAATTAAAAAAAAGTATAAGGATCTAAGTAAAAAAAATTGGTGTAAAGACTCAATTAAAAAAAATATAAAGACCTAATTAAAAATTTTACAAAACTATATAGACCAATAGAGTAATTAAACCTATTTAATTTTGATATTTCGTTTCTAACTCAAATTAAGAGATAATATTAATTTAAGGATTAGCACAAATATATTATCTGAACAGGGGATTAAAAATAAAACATGTAAAAATTTTGGAAATACTAAATTGTTCTCTTAATCTTTATTTATTTCTAAAGTTTAAGAAAAGAAGTCATACATTTTAAAATAAAAAGAAAGTCATACTGATGTATATGATCAAATTCTTAAATATCAAAGTATACACTGAGCATGTACAGCAAATGCTTAAAAATTCTGAAGTAATTACATAGTTAAGTTCAATATCTCCTTGAAGAAACGAAATCAAATACATATCCATCTACCAATTAATACCAAAATGGAAAATCCAAAGAGTGAACTTACACCACCATAAGCCCCCACTGCTAAGTAAAAATCATATCTATTGAAGCAAAAAAAAAATATCTACCCTAGCTAGTGTCTAAATATTTACCGACCATTTTATATAAACTTATAAAGTTAAGTTCCTCTGTTTTGCTGTCCTCAAAGTCATGGATAGCTTGAGTGCTATCATCAACCACAAGTACTTGTTCATACTCTTCATCTCCACTTTCACCGCCATCACCTCAATTTTATTATTTAGCACCCTCAACTTCAGCAATTTGTATAGCTTTTCCTGTGTCCTTTTTTATGTTTTATTTGTATATAAACCGTACTACGCAGTGAAATGAACCTAATATTCCATTTCCAAATTTCCAATCATTCTCTCAAGCAAATTAAAAATAGAAATTGAATTAGTAGCAAGCAAATGAGCAATGACTTAATCCAGTAGCTAAGGTAATTGTCAAAAAGAGCGAATAGGATCAGGTTTAAGCACAATACCGTACTAACAGCGAGGATAGATTCCATACATGTACAAGATGTGAAGAGCATGAATACCTAACCTGCACAGGAAGCTTCCAATTAATTGAGCCATGGAGAGCAGAGCATAGGAGAGCTTCAGGCAGAAAAGAGAAGAAGAATATCAGCAATTTTCGAATCGGATTTGGATAAACACCATGAGCCACGGAGAGCAGAGCATAGGAGAGCTTCAGGCAGAAGCCCGGGAATGAGGGGAAAGGGTGCTTCAACGTGATGGCAACTAATTAACAAACTAAACTAAGAGGAGAAAGAAGAGAAAATAGAAATAATACAACATAACTCACCTTGAGGCCTCTCTAGTAGTATAATACTGTGTCGGCCAGGTAGGTGGTTGGAAATTCATCAATGTTTCTGTGTGTAAGTATGAGTGACTGTTCATTTTATTTAATATTTTTTATTTATTAATTAGATTTAGATACAATAATATAATTTTTTTATTTACTATGATAAAATATTTTTTAAGTAAAATAAATAAATAAAAAATCGTAGTTGTTTTAAAACAAAAATTTCTGATTTTTTTAGTGAATTTACTTTTACTTCAAAAAATATACTAAAATTAAAAAAAAGGATATTTTTATTAAAAAATATTTATCCAAACACAGAAAATAAATAAACTCCTAAAGATAATATAATTTTATTTAATTTAAATCATATCAATTTCAGCTCAGAAATCGGTGTGAAAGTCTCAGACAATTTAGATATTTAAATCATAGCTTGAACAAGATTATCAACTGATGTCGGCAATCTGAACTTTCTCAGTCATCATTGACTTCATCACCCGCATCAAATTATTAATAAAATGTTAGAGACGGGGACAACCCGTGCAATTACCATGACAGAATGGATCGTTTAATTCTAAATAATAACATAATCGAATCAAAACGTACGGTAGGAAAAAATAACACGTTCGAATTAAGTGTTGACGATGCAACTAATGGGTGAAGTTAAAAGAGTTTCAATCTTGAACAAGTTTCAGAGAATCTAAGTAGCTTTGTTTCAGCAATGTGCAAAGTGCAAACCCTTTGAAAGCAATAATGAAACAACAATGTTAGGTGCAAACAAAAGCAACTCGATCATCAATATCAACGATATATAGATATATTAACAATATTCAAGTGAGGAAGAAAAATAAATTATAAGATCCTGCACAAAGCATTATTATTCTTCTTCATTTAGAAAGAATAATTCATATGAAGAGTGTCCTCAAAGGCGGAGCTGATCACATTCTAAGTTAATAGAAAGCATTTTAATTTGTGGACTATATTTTTTGAATCATGAATAATGGAGCACAGAGTAGCTATTGCTAATTTTTGTGGTGCAAACATGGTTTTGGACGAATATATATTTTTCGAGAAAAATATATTGTTTTATGTGGATCGGAACTCTTGGCGCGCGGTAGTGTGGGGAGCAAGAAATTAACTTGAACAAGAAGTTAAACTCACTGGGGTAGTGGCGGCTTATATTGACCAATTGAATAGACATCGTGTTTCTTTGACTTAACTTTATTTGCCCAATCATCCTGGCTAACTAAGATTGAAGATTTTAGTAACGTGACAACTGCTGTTAACAATTTCGGAAATTAAATTAATGTTAAGTGCTTAATTAGTAATAATATCCAGAATGAAATGCAACTAATATATGAGACTGAAAAAGATTTCTCGTTTTAAATTTATTTGTAAGAGTAGATTAACTGATGATAGTCTGGTAGTAACGTATTCAAACCTGGGACCTTAGAAGTCAAACCTTAAGCCACAAGCTTTGCCTCCAACCCAAGTGTTATTGCTAATCTGAATGTTATATAAAGTTCATTTTTGTTAAATTGTATTATAGATTTAAGGAAAAGTATAGGTAAACAATGAAAATATTAAATAATGTAAATAATATATACATATATCGGATGTTTATTTTATTAGTGTACGGATTGTTATTTTAATATTAAAATTTAGAGGGTTAATTTGAAAGTATAGTGTATTTTTATTTGATTGATAGTTGTTCATATTGTTCAACAAAGTCATTATCCCCCTAACATTCCCCTATATTTAATTTAATTTAAAACAAGCACTGATACAACACTTTGAGCGGATAAATTACCGGTTGAGTTTTGATAATTGGGAGAAAGAGGGACGAAAACAGAGAACTTAGTATATGTTGTAATAAGAGCTGATGTGAATAGTCATTGATTACATGGGCGGCTGATTTTTTTTAAGTCAGACTGAACTTTAATGAAAATTAAAAATAAGAATCTTATACGTGTATAAATAGGAGCTCATACATGAAGCATGATACACAGCAATAATAAAATAAATATTCTCTCTCTTTCTTTTTTTTTATATACATGATAATATAAAGCACTTCTTTATTTTTTCTCTTCGTATACTACTAATATGATATTAATACATTATTATCTTTATAGTAGCATAATAGTATTGGTAAATACTGATAATAGTATTTTTTTATTTATACTTTATTTTATTATCTCTTCCTAATTTATTTTCCAACATGTTATTAGCACGAGACTTTGATCAACTTTTAGAAAGACTTAAGTAACAAATTTTCATTATGTTAAAACTTTCTCATCTTGAATTAAATGCATATTTAGAAATAATTATTTATCATGGATACTAAATGTTGAAATCCATCTTGATTCAATGAATCTTGGAGATACCATTAAGGCTGAAAATAATGTATCTCAGAAAGATAAAGCCAAGGCAATGATTTTCCTTCGTCATCATCTTGACAAAGGATTAAAAAATGAATATCTCACACTAAAAGATCCTGCAGATATTTGGAAAGACCTTGAAGAAAGGTATAATCATTAAAAGACGGTGATACTTCCTCAAGCCCGATATGAATGGACGCACTTGCATCTACAGGATTTTAAATTCATAAATAAATATAATTCGGCAATGTTTCGGATCACCTCACGAATGAAATTATGTGGGAAAAAGATAGCTGATAATGATTGTTAGAGAAAACTTTATCGACCTTCCATGCCTCGAATGTGCTCCTGCAGCAGCAGTATCGAGAAAAAAGATTTAAAAAATATTCTGAGTTAATTTTATGCCCTCTTGTTGCTGAACGCAACAATGAGTTGCTCTTAAAGAATCATGAAGCGCGCCCAGGTGGCACCGCCCCATTTCCTGAAGTAAATGCAGCAAATCATTACCCCAGAATAGGTAAATGGCAAGGTTTTAGTAACAAGAAAAATTATGGAAGGAAAAGGAATTATGTTCAAAAGAGAGGATCTCACCAGAAGTGGGATAAAGAAAGAAATATTGGGCAAAATAAATCAACAGAGGATAAGTGTTTCCATTGTGGTGGAAAGGGTCATTGGTCATGTACCTGTCGTACCCTAAGGCACTTATTCGATCTTTACGAAGCATTTTTGAGAAAGGATGACAAAGGAAAGGAAACAAATTTTGTTTCAAATGATGCTGAAAATTCCACCACTCATTATGATGTATCTGATTTCTTTGAGGATCCTGAATAAAATATTGGTCATTTGATCAATGATGGAATATTTTAATATGTGAGATTGTTAAGTATTCATGTAAATAAATAATGTATGAAACTTACTGTTAAGTTTTATTTTCTATGTATTTAAGTTTCAAATATGATGTATATAAATAATGAAATATTAATGTTTATGAATTTTAAAATCATTAAGTGTGTCAAGTTTTAAAATAAAATTTTAGTATATGACATTATGTGTAGTGTTTCTTAGAAAAATAATTTCAATCAAGAATTCAATTTGACTGTGCATGTATTACTACTCATTTTATTATTATTTATCTTTGAAGAAAATGGCAATGATATATAATGAAGATGTATGTCTTGCGGATAGTGCAAGTTCGCACACCATTCTCAAAAGTGATATATATTTTACCCATCTTGTGCCAAAAGAAGAATATGTTAATACTATTATTGACTCAAGCAATGTGATAGAAGGTTCCGAAAGAGCTATAATTTTATTTTCTGGAGGAACAAAATTCATAATAAATAATGCATTATCATCTACCAAGTCTCTAAGAAACTTGTTGAGTTTCAAGATATTCGTCGAAATAGATATCATATTGAAACAATGAATGAGGGAAATCATGAGTATTTATGTATCACAACTCATGAATTAAATAAAAAGGTTATATTAGAAAAGTTACCCTCACTTTCATCAGGATTATATTATGCCAAGATTAGTGCAATAGAATTACATGCCATTATAAACCACAAGTTTACTAGCCCAAATGAATTCATAACTTGGCATGATAGATTAGGTCATCCGAAAACAACCATGATGCGG
Organism: Arachis duranensis; assembly: GCF_000817695.3. Lineage (NCBI taxonomy): Eukaryota > Viridiplantae > Streptophyta > Magnoliopsida > Fabales > Fabaceae > Arachis > Arachis duranensis. The sequence continues at coordinate 6,998,842 of NC_029777.3, read as the reverse complement.
AGAATTATTGAAAATTTCTATGGACATTCACTAAAGAACTAGAAGATTCTTAAATCTAGTGAATTTTGTTATGTTGCATGTTCTGAAGGGAAGTTAATTTTAAGGCCATCACTAATAAAGATTGGATTTGAGTCCCCTGAATTTCTAGAAAGGATTCAAGGCAATATATGTGGACCTATCCATCCACCATGTAGATCTTTTAGATATTTTATGGTCATAATAGACGCATCTTCGAGATAGTCACATGTGTGCTTATTGTCTTCTCGCAACCTGGCGTTTGCGAGATTACTGGCTCAAATTATTCGATTAGAAGCACAATTTCCAGAAAATCCAATCAAAACAATTCGTCTTGATAATGCTGGTGAATTTACTTCCCAAGCTTTTGATGCTTATTGTATGGCTAATGGAATAAGTGTTGAACATCCAGTAGCTCATGTTCACACACAAAATAGATTAGTAGAATCACTTATTAAGCGCCTCCAATTAATTGCTAGACCCTTACTTATGACAACAAATCTCCCAACTCAGTTTGGGGGCATGCTATTTTATATGCCGCAGCACTTATTCGTTTGAGGTCAACGAGTTACCATCAGTTTTCTCCTATGCAATTAGCTTTTGGCCAGCAGTCAAATGTTTCCTATTTAAGAATATTTGGGTGTGCGATATATGTTCCCATTGCATTACCTAATAGCACCAAAATGGGACCCCAAAGAAAATTGGGAATATATGTTGGATATGATTCTCCCCTTATAGTGAGGTATCTTGAGATACAAACTGGAGATATATTTAAAGTCCGGTTTGCAGTTTGTCATTTTGATGAATCAAAATTTCCAACATTAGAGGGAGAGAATAGACTTTCTAAAAAAGAACTTAATTGGAATGCATCATCCTTGATGCATTTAGATCCTTGATCAGGGCAATGTGAACTAGAAGTTCAAAAGATTATACATTTGCAAAGAATAACAAATGTGGTAACAGCCTATTTATATGGCTCATTAGATCGGAATATCTATATGAAAGTCCCTGAAGGACTAAAGATATCTAAACCATCCAATGAGTATTCGCAAGGGTTATACTCAGTCAAATTGCAAAGATCTTTATATGGTCTAAAGCAATCTGAACGAATGTAGTATAATCATCTTACTGAATATCTGGCCAAAAATGGATTCAAGAATGATGATATCTGTCCATGTGTTTTCATAAAAAAATATGCATCTGGATTTATTATAATTACTGTGTACGTTGATGATTTAAATATCATTGGAACTCTTGAAGAGATTCCAACAATTATAAAAACTCTAAAAGAAGAGTTTGAGATGAAAGATATTGGAAGGACTAAATTTTGTCTCGACCTACAGATCGAGCATATGAAAAATAGAATCTTTATTCATCAAACAACATACACAAAAAAGATCTTGAAAAGATTTTATATGGATAAGTCACATCCATTGAGTACCCCAATGATCGTAAGATCTTTGGATGTGGAAAAAGATCAATTCCATTTTAAGGAAGAAAATGAAGATATCATTGACCCTAAAGTACCATATCTTAGTGCCATTGGAGCGCTAATGTATTTTGCTAATAGCACAAGACCCGATATATCATTTGCTATAAATTTGCTATAAATAGCGCGGATACTTATAACATGGCGCCAATGTTACTATCGGATCAATCCGTAACTTCCAATAGATTGTGTTATATATTTAGTCGTTAAATCCGACAAAAATTAGTGCCGCGCTCTAAAAATCTGCAGGTAAGTATTTTTCGGCGAGGTTTATACCGTCACATTTATTCTGTCGCTAAATCCGCCAATAATTTCGACAGTAATCAGTGACTTTCTTGTAGTGTCAATGAATCCAAATGAAAAAATCACATTGTAAAACTTCAAATACCACTATTGTGACGCTTGCTTAAGACCATATATTGTTCTCTTAAACTTGCAAACTAACTTCTTATTAACATTTGAGATAAATCTTTTTGGTTGTCTCATATAGACTTCCTCTTCCAAATTTCTATTAAGAAAGTCTGTTTTCACATCTATTTGATACAATTCTATGTCAAAGTGCGGTATCAATGCCATAATGATGCAGAAAGAGTTTTTCTTTAAAACAAGAGAAAATGTTTTTCTATACTCAACTCCTTCCCTTAGTAAAATCTTTGGCAACAAGTCGAATCTTGTAATGCTCAATATTGTATGATGAATTCTTCTTGGTTTTAAAGGCCCATTTACACTAGTGGTCTTTTTTCTATCAGACAATTCTACAAGATTCAAAATTTGATTATCCGTCATAGATTTTGATCATTTCATGCTTTATAGCATCTAGTCATAAGTTGAAATTACGACTTTTTTTTATCACAAACATTATAGTCAGACTCAGTAAGATACACTATATAGTCTCTAGAAATTGCAGATTTTCTTATTCTAATTAATCTTTTTAATATTGTATCATCAACCTTTTGTAAATATAGTGTCATAGCAGATTTTTTAATTTCTCTTTTTAAGATTATTTTTGAACAATATTTTTATTATGAATAATTTAATCTTTCGTCGTCATATAATCTACTAAAATATTATCTTCATGATATATAATATCAATAATAGATTGTTCTATGTTATTTTCATAATGTAAAACATCAGTAATAAGTTGTTTTATATTAATCCTATTTATTATATAAGCATTATATTAAATAATTAATCTTATACATGAAGAAGTTTTATAAACATTATCATTCTTAATAATTTTAAAAGAATAATTTTTCTCATTTTTTATATTATGCTCTAAAAATCATACATTTTTAACTTTAACTATTTTACTTAAATAGAAAGGACAATAAAACTTATAATTTTTAGGCTTTTTTACATAACCTATAAAATATGCACTAATCAAATCAATAACTTATATGATCAAGCACAACTTTAACAAACGTAGACGAAATTCTAAACCCTTCACTCTCTAATTAAGTCGCCAATAATAACCCGAAATGAGCACAAAAACCAATAATCACAAAACAGGATTACTTTTATTGGCAAAAGAAGTTTTCTATTTTAAAACAAATAATAATAGTAGACAATTTTCAAGTATTTGTACTTTGTGCCAATAATTTAATTCTATAGGAACACTATCATCCACTTGTCCATGACGTCAATTTTTTGGGAGGGGTTACAATATATATTTATATTACATACATGTCCCTGATGATGCTATAAGCCTCTGATCTATATTGATCCATAACTTGTACACCAGATCATGTCACAATGTAAAATCACAGAATTAGTAGATGCTTAATTAATGGTCAACTACTTTATTTCACTAGGTATATTATAGTGGTGCGAGGTGATACGTGACGCAATGGAATTATTCCAAGGTCATGACAAAGTCGTGACAGAAGCCATATATGTTGTCATCGTTGTTGCACAAACTCTCCAGCATTAAGTCCCCACTATCCCCCAAGGGTATATTGGTATATTCAAACGTTTCGTTATTCATACTCGGGCATATTCCGGGCTCATCTTCAACAATACTATGCACCAAAACACCATGATTACTCATCACTTGTTGATCAGATTCAGAACAGAATTGTTGTATGCCAAGGGATGCTGATGATGATGAGTCCGAGGAGTAGGTTTGTGCTGCGTTTGGATGCTCCATTTGCGTGTTCGATTGAAGTCGCTCTTGCAAAAGAGGCATCCAAACATAACGCAAAGCGTCCCTGAATATTTTGCTATTGACGTCACAGTTGAGTTGCCTTGCCTGCTTACTCACTCTGGTCCTCCAATAATTCTTTATCTCATTGTCCGTTCTTCCTGGCAAGTGCTCCGCAATTTTCGACCATCTACAATATATCAAATTATAATATTAGGGATGACAAAAAGGTGAAAAATAAGTTGCAGCGGACTTCACGCGAAGTTGATCACTGAGACCGATTAGATGATTTGACTAATTTTTTATCTAACGACTCTCAATTATTAACTTCATATGAAGTCGACTACACCTAAGTTTTCACCGGACAAAAAACAGTCTGAACTCAACTATTAATGAATTTAAATAAAACAAGTTTTAATTCTTTTTTACTAAATATTTTTGATAATCAAAATAGAGAATTAATTAAAAGAAAATATTAATCATCTAACGGTATTCAGTTACAGAAATCTGAATGAGTGAGCGCGCGGCTGTACCTATTTCCCCAGCGTGAATGAAGATCAAGAATGGTGATTTGTTCGTGGAGTGTGATGTTTCCGCGGCGAACATCAGGACGAAGATAGTTTAGCCATCTCAACCTGCAACTTTTCCCGGACCTCTTAAGTCCTGTTTAATTGCATCATCAGTGTAGAAACACAAAGAAAAGTGAAGAAATTAAAATAATTATCAGAGACATAGAGTATATAGGTTTGTGCCTGCAGAACGGGCGAGGGTGTTCCAGCGACCATGACCGTGAGTGGCCACGTAATTGCTCAGAATCACGTCTTCTTCAACGCTCCATGGACCTTTTCTTATCATACCTTTATCATTCTCCTCTTCTTCTTCTTCTATACTGCCTGATCCTAATTTCTTTACCTTATTCTTCTTATTAGCTTCCATTATTGTTATATTTCACTATTTTAGTGTGTACATGTATATGATGTATGTATTAGTTTTCTTTCGTATGTGTTGTGGGGGTCTAGTGTGTGGAAAATTGCAAATCTATACATACATATTTATAGGCTCTAGTAGCTACTTAAGAAAGAATATATAACCAGCTCCCACTATTTTATTTTCATGTATATTATTATTAAAGTTAATATTCTATGACCAGTGAATATTATTATTTTTTTGTTAGTATTTAGTCAATAATAATTTATTTACACTTATATTTATATGAATTTTTTTACTAAAGATAAGTAGACTCGAATTCGCGACTTCTTAAGTGAGTATAGAGAGATTATGTCATTTGAGCAATAACTCATTAGCTATATTTATATGAATTTTCTATAAAAAAATATAATTTATATTTATATTTATTAGAATTTATACGTATGAATCAATACCGTTTATAGTTACATTATACATATATCTTTTAAAATTTACATACATAAATTAATAAAATTTATTTATTAAAAATAATTTAATATATTTATATTGATCAAATAATAACAATAAATACTAAAAACTATATTAATGACTCTTACGAATTTCTCTTATTTTTATTATTAGGTGAATTCCAAGAAGAATAATGTAGTTGTGGTCACTATAGTCTATAAAATTTAAATAAAAAAAGGTTAAATGACTAATATTTTTATTTTTATTTTATGTTTAAATTAATATTAATTAATTCATTTTTTTAACTAGAAGTGTTGACCATTTAGTGTATATTAAAAAGTATTTAAAAAAGTGTAGCCAAAATTTAAGTTATACTTTCTCTTACCAAGAGTAAAGTGATTTTGGGTTCACCAAAAATCGAACTCTTAAATTTTTGAATCTAGAGTTTTAATACCATGTCATAATACCACTTATCCCAAAAGTTTCAACCATGGAAAAAGGTAACACTAATGGTTATATCTTTAATACTCTCTAAACCTTCATTGTACAAATATTTCATTGGCTTTCTATATTTGACAATATTTTTTAGTGATCATATTTTCTATTTTTTATTTGGTCAAATAAAAAATCTTAAAAGAATATGATATTAATGTTAGTTACATTTTTTAAGGATCGTAAAAGTTTTATAAACCAACGTAATCACTCATCATGATCATAAAATGCACCTTAGTAAAATCTTTAAATAAGTAGCAGCTACAATAACGCTCGTAGCCAACATTGTGTATTACTCTCAGTCACGCAGGGGAAGAACAAGAAAATCAACTAACTAAGCAACTTTTATGAATATTTTTTACGGTACATTTTTTTTTTCATTTTTATTACGAAAAGAAAATTAGTATACTAAAAAAAGTATATACAAAAGTGATATATTCATTAAGTATACCCTCCTTTTTGGTAAAAAAAAGGATAAAAATAAAACTATTGACTGAATAATGGCTAAAAAGTTATTGATTACCTATCTATTTAATAATGAAAAATAACTTCTCTTCTTAAGCATTTTTATAATTATTCAATAAAAATAAATAATTTTTAGATTTTAAAACATTATTGATTTTTCTAGGTCATTTATAACATTTGGACAAATATTTTTAGAATGTTATACCTTGTTTCAAAACTGATCATTTAGGGCCTAAAATAATATTATTGGANATATAATATAAATATGTTCTTAATTAAATTTAAAAAATAAAAATAATTAAAAATGGATATGTTTCTCCATACACACGCTGCTAGGATTAGGATTAATTAGTTTGACAAAAATGCTTAAAAGAGCCAATTATCTGTGGTCTATGAACTAGTATTTAATATTTCAAATGAACAAGTAATTGAGGTATATAGGTGTTCAAGAACATGGGATTTTTATTAATAGTAGAATTAAGTGAAGAATAAAGATTATTATTAAATTTTATTTTATATATATATATATATATCTTTATTCTTTATTAAAAAATACATTGCACTGTAGCACTAGTCTAAGAACATATCTTCTCCAGGTAGAAAGCATCAAGTTAATAAGAGGAGGAATAATGGATATAAGAAGTAAATTAAACTACAAAGAAATTTATAATTTGCAGTTTGTGCACAATTTTTATTATTTAATCATTATAATCTTATTTACAATTCTTTTAACTAACATAATTTTATTTCTGAAATTTCTGCTCTTAAAAATCGTCGATGAGTATACTACCTTATATTATCTTTTTCGGTGCTTAGAAACATAAGTAATTAAAGAGAAAATATTTGTGACATATGGATTTTTAAATATCAAATAATAAAATAATACATAACATGTATTTTTTGACGGATTAGATTGAGAGTGTGAGAAAATAAATGAGTGCGTTTAATTTAATTAAATTATAGCATTAGGTGACTAACATTTTTTAATTTTTGTCTTGCATTTAAATCAATATTAACTATTTTTCTACACTTTTTTTGTTATTAAAAGTATTGATCCTAGAGCATTTCCTAGATTTTATATACATACTTTTCAAAGACTAATTAAATTATAGAGAAAATATTTTAGAGACTATACTCACCACAGTAATACCACGTGGTACCAAGTATTTATTAGTTTAGTCTTAAATTTAATTTAGAGTAAATTTTTATTTTAAAGATAAATAAATTATTGATTAATTAAAAATATAAAAATATTTTTATTTTTTAAAATATAAAATATTTAAATTTTTTTAAAATACTAATTTATTTTTACATATTTTAGACGAAAAAGTTTATATACGTTTTTTTTCTTTAATTGATCACAGTGACTCGTTTTAGTAATTCACTGGATCTTGATTCTCTGAGAAGCTAAGTGTCCATATATTAATGTGATGTCTAGCTATCTAATATTTGTGGCACTAAACCTCAAACACGTGCAAAACATTTGTGGCATCTACCTTTACATTCATTTGTTTTCCTTTTTCCTCGTCTTGCTATATAAAATTCCAT
>NC_029777.3:6972965-6990767 GCF_000817695.3 Arachis duranensis | reverse complement strand
ACAAAAAAGTATAGATGGTATGTTGTTATTATTCGTTATTAATTTAATACATGACAGAAATTCAGGTGCAGTCGATTTCACTTGAAATTAATATTTGAAAGTCGTTAAATAATTTAATTGATTTGTCTAAATTTTAATTTGACGATTTTTAAATATCGTGAGGTCGACTTCAGTTAAATTTTCACAAAAATACATTATATAGTTGACCGAGTCTTTCAAGCGACGACTGAAGTCAACATGAATGCGTTGAATCAGATATTTGGTTTTCAATCTTTTCCTCACCATGGCATGAAAAAACACACTTCCATTAATTCTCTCTCACAAGAAGCAAAAGCATGTGGTCAAACGTTCTTTTGAATCAGAATAACCAATTAAAAACAAATTAAATTAGTCAATTGACAAAAAGAAAAATAAGGGAGAGTTAGACTTTAACTGATAAAACTACTAAAGAAATTAAAGAGTGGGATAAACAAAACACACATACATATATGATGCTGCCTATAAAGAATTTTCACATGTTAAGGAATCGGTCTAATAATACATCAAAATCTTTCTCAAGAGCAAGAAACATGAGTTGTAAGGCTGTGGAAAGTATGGCCCTTTGTTGCGTGTCACGAACCAAATGCATGCGAAATTGGAATTTAGGGTTTAGCCTATAATGTTTAGCGTGACTAAATATTGATAAAAAAATAATAAATTTTATTAGTCAGATAATATTATTCGTATAAAAATAAGATATTAATTTAAAATATTAATTAATATTAATAAAAATAAGATTTTTTAGTATGTTTTCTGTATTTATTTTACACACACTGGATTGGGAATTAGAAGATCAATGGGATTTATATTTGAACATTTGTATGTATGTATGAATTTTATATTTACCGGCAAATAATATTGAACTACTGGATCATTAGAGAAAAGATCATTTTAGGACTGTGGATAATGGTCAAAATGTCTGAGTAAAATAGAACTATAAATTATATTATGAGCTTCGAGTTCTTTGAGAATAAATGCCAAGAAGAATAGTAGAGACCAAGCCATGGCATTCAAATACCAAACTCGTCAATGGTGGGTTAGTGGTCGTAAAATATTCTATATTCTCGTCAAAAGTTAAGGCACTTTTTTCTGGATCAATATCATATCATTATTGAAAGCCTGATGTGGGGTATTTTATTTTGTAAATAAATTTATAATCGGGTTATTATTTATTAATGTACACATAGAGAAAAATGATACTTGTATTGTTTTCATCACATATATTTATTTTATGAAGGAAACTTACGTTTTTTTATTATAAAGTTGATATTTAAAAATAGTTAAATAATTTGACAAGTTTTATTAAATTACCATTTAACAATTCTCAACTATCAACTTCACATGAAGATGAAGATTAGACAAGTGTACGTAGATTTTTATCTTATTTTATACTTTTTTATATAAAAATAATACAATACGTTTTTAATCGACTTCAAGTAACAAATAAAAAGATCATCATCATATCTATATATATAATAGAAAACAGTTATTTTTTACTGATAATATTAGTAAAAAATTTCAACTGAACTCCTACTTTATGAATTCGATTGGGTCAAAAGTTAAAATCCATCAATTTCAAGAACAAGAATCCCCGGCGCTGGTTGTGGGTATTCAGAAATAAGTATCAAGTTGAAAAGTTTTATGAATATTATAGTTCAGTGGATAGAATATGAACATTAAAGCTTTAATAAAAATAGAGATAAAAATGATTAAATTACCCGATCTTGTGTGAATAATCAATTTTAAGATATAGTTCGTTTTTCTGATATTTGGATTCTTTTTTGTTTTTGGATAAAAAAAGATGATACGTCGATTTATTTTAAAAACAGCGACAATAGACACCTAATAAGTTATTTATATATATTGAGTTGTTTTTTATTTGAGGCGGTTATTCGTATCTCTTGCTTGTTTTTTCGAGTCTTTTTGTAAATCTTCGAGTGACTGAACCTTAATAGTTCATTTAGAAACATCTTCAGGAAAAATTGTTGAGTTTGGTAGTTTCCAATCCTGGTCCGAAGTTGTTAATTTGTTTTAGGTTGATTTGTTAGTAACAGATCAATATCCATATTTTGGATTATAAATATATGATCCAAGGAAAAGTAGTTGATGACCCTGCTTTGGCAATGACCATTTCAAAAAGAATTCCGCTAGAAAGTCAAATGAAATATTTATATAATATGTATAGGCTATTTATTTGGCTTAATATGAGTTAAAAAATGAATATTTAAAGTAAAATATTACTAATTTTTCAAACACAATACACCTATACTATCCAGAATAACTATCCGAATACCAAAGATAATAAACATCTGATATTCTACTGAATCGAACATCCTTAAACCCCATTATACATATTATACAAAAACTCCATTAACTCTCTATACTTTCTCTTTTAAAATAATGCAAAAGTGATCCGTGCAAATAATTGAAAATTGCATGTATATAGTATTTTATTGGGTAAAGAAAAGTCTAGACATTTTATTTTTTAACTAATTAATTCTAGTTGATTATATTTTTAGTTAATTCTCTAACAGAATTGATTTGTAAAACGTATACCTATGAAATTACTTAATTTTATTTTGTATAATAAATTAATGATTATTTTATTTTTTTAATTACCAAATTCAACAAAAACTAATTTACGTGAGTTTTTACAATATTGTTAGAAGTTAGGAGGTTATTTAGATAAAGACACTTAAAACGTCTTTTTGTAAAGATGTTTTTATGTTGTGTTTTAATTAGTTTTTGTATAATTTATTCGGTGTTTCTCACCACATATTATTAAATTCCTCAAAAAAATTTTCTTTTCAAAAACAATAAAAAATATTTAATTTGGACTAAAACAAAAAAGGTAATAGATTAACTATTAGATTTTTTTAAAATTAAAAATAAATAAATTTTTTATACCAAGATGTAATATAACAAAATATATATAATATTAATTAGTTTTTAAAAAATTATGAAAAGTTGATTTTTTTTTAATAAAGTGTTATTAAAAAAAATTAACATTATAAAAATTAATTTCAACCAATATGATATAATAGGTTATTAAATATATTTAATACAAAACACATTGAATATAAATTTTTATTGAGTTTAAATTTTAAATAATTTTTAATTGAATTTCAAAAATTTTTATTTTAAAGAGTTAGAATATTTTAATATCATTTTTTCGTATCTTTTTAATTGAGTCTTTGATTTTTTAAATTATAAACTGTTACGGATCCGGCCCACGGATCCCACGCTCCGAAAGGTCCTCGGACCCGGTTACTCGGGTCCCGACCATATCGCACTTCTAGAAGGTCCGGAACCGGCCTACTAGAGCTCTTAACCAACTTCCGAATTCAAACGTCTTCCTTATCTTAGCCAAACAAGATAAGATAAGATAGCTACCATCACCTATAAATAAAGGACTCAGGTCGTCCAGGTATTCATTCATTCCTCACACCTTATACCTCTCAGATCCATTCTGACTTAAGCGTCGGAGTGTCTTTGCAGGTACCATTCCCACTGCTCCAGTCGAACAATCCGGCACCCGCCTTGACCCGTAAGTTCCCGATCCACTCTTCAACCCGTACCAGAGACATCTCGTACATAAACTTTATTTATAATTAAGAGTAATGTTTTAACACTACCAATTAGTTATACATATAAAAGTATAAGAACAATTCTATTGTCATAATTATAATCCAACTTTATAAGCAATTCAATATAATAAAACTATATATAAATAATATAACTAAATTTTATCTATATCTATAGTCAAATTTCATAAATAATATAATTAAATTATATTTATGTTTATAATTAAAATATGAATAAAAATACAACGAAAATACTATACACAATTTTCAATTCTTTGAACATAATTCACTTTTGCATTATTTTTATCATTATCATAGCTTAACGTTGTTGAATAATGTTTTTTCTTCCCTTCAAAAAATACATCACTAATTACTTGCACAAAGTTGACGAATAATTTTTTCCCTAATCCCAAATAACAGAACATTATTTCTAAAAGTAAATCACTATACATATATTCCTATATTTTTCCCCTGGTCTCTTATGTTTTTCTACACCATGCTTGTTTTTAATTTGATACTCTTCCTCCCTTTTGTTATAGTCATTAGTCTTGCCTCACATTATCATGCTATCCTTCTGGTCGCAAATCGTACTTGTATTCCCTTTGATTCTTTTGGAGCATATAAATATATAATGACTGATTTCGATAATTAATTTTAATATAATATTTTTATTATTCATTAGTACATACATCTTTTGTATTTTGACAAAATTGAATTAATTTATATGGGTTTCACATTTTACAGAATTATGTAAGTAAGGAATAATAATGATTAAGGATTCATTTAATTTATATATTATTGGAAAAAATTAATTAAAAATAGTGTTTTGAGCCGAATTAATATTAAATTTATTGTTTAAATAAAAAATTAGACTCCCAGTAAGTTGTGATTGGAAAATTCAGATATCGCAAATTTATTGAGAAGTTAACATAGTAGCAGATGGTAACAAGAGATATTTTTAAAATAGTATAACTGGGTATCTTTTAAATATTGTTGTTTATTCAGTTTTTAGAGAAAAAAATAAAAAACAAGTAATTTTCTTAATTTTTTGAATAACTGATCCGTGAAAGTGGATATTCAAATTAATTAAATAATAATAAATTTTTAAAAAAACTTATCAAAGACTGAATTTTAAAAGATAAGTAACATTTTTGTTTTTCAAATTTGGGTCTTCATGTTTATTCTTTAGAGAGATTATTTCTTTGTTTAGTGATGATTTGCCACATTTCATGTGGTAGTTTTCTTTTATTTTGGCCATTTTTCCAAACAAATAAAGATATGAGAAAATAAAAAAGAAAAACTTCTAAATTATATATGAAAATAAAACAGAGAGAATATGTAATTGTGGTGATGATCAGAGTGAAAAGTGAAAAACAGAAAGAATTGTACATAGATATTGTAGTGGCCAGCCGGCACTGGAATAATAATAAAAACGGTTTAATTTATTGTTGTTAAGCTTTAATTTTAAATTAAAAGTTGGGTTTGTTTTAGAACAAAAGGAACCATCTTAGGATATTCGAAATAAGTGGACCTACGAATACGTTTTGGTGTCTATTTGTGGTTAAATGTACTTCCCATCATACGAACATATGATTACTGTAAGATGATTTGTATATTCATGATTATATTCTTAATATCCATTGTTTGTGCTTGACAAAAGAGATTGATTTCATGATGATGATGATCACATATATCACTGATTTGAATGTTCGATGCATGACACACACACCAATTAATAAACGCCAGCCATGTGTAACGTAATAACACCCTTTAATTTGCAAAGTGTGTTCATGGACATAGATAGATATATATGAAGCTTGAGCGCTGACATTTTAAGTTCCCAGTGTGAGAAACTGATATGGTAGGACCTTTGTTTACCAAAATGCGAAAAGTGTACGTTGTCCATGAAGGCAACTTTATAAGTGGAACCAGTAATTGTATGAAAGGAATTTGCATTGACGTTTGCAAACTAAATTCGCTTCATGTTCGTGCGTCTATGTAGATTTTAGATGAGCTATGTCTTTCCGGTCTTAATCTTAGAATCGGATGTATAATTCTTGGTGGAAATTCAGGTGCAGTTGACTTCATGTGAAGTTGATACCTGAGAGTCATTTTCATTTAACGGCTCTTAAATATCAACTTCACGTCAATTTCACCTGAGTTTTCATCATAATTCTTCAAACGGCGGTTTTATAAGGAAACCAATAGAAACCAATATTAATGTTAGAACCAATAATCTTAACAAAATATGTTAATTATATTTTGAATAAATTCTTTTTTTTTGTCAAGGATCTGAGTATATTTACTATCGAATACAATAACTAATTTTTTGTCGGATTATAAGAGTAAGACAACTAATTCAAAATTTTAAATTTTTTTGTATTCCATATGAAGATTGAATTCTTAATATTTAGTCAAAAAAATTGAGTCCTTTTCATTCAACCACATCTTTCGAGTGAGAATAAATCAAATTCAATTTTATTAAACTAAGTCCTAGTTTGATACTATACTTAATAATAATATTTCCATGTATTATAAAGGTAAGGGATCATATTCGTTTGGACGTTGAATTGATGCTCTTTAGCCAATTTACTTCCTTTCATTGGTTTATACTGAAAGAAATGTAGAGGCAAGTCACATAAAGAAATGAACTGAAGTGGAAAATTATATACATCCCCTAAAATAAAAAATGTTACGTAAATATCATAAATTTATATAAATTGAAACAATTTATTTGAATTTATTTTTAGTTAATGTAAATTAAAATAATATAATTTGATACTGTAACAGTCTTTTATAGTGCTATATGTCGAGATTCGATAGTATCTCTATCACAATAAAGTAGATTAATGTCGTAAAAGCTCTCTATAGTTATATATCGGGGTTTCAAGATCTCGAGATGAACTATCTGAACCACATCTGGTGCGCTAATGGAATCTATATGAATTGATAAAGAATGAAGAGTATTGCAAGTCAATTTACATCCAGTAAGTAATTTAAAGAAACACCAACAATGAATATTTGAAAGCTAAAATACTCATATTTCTTGGTCGGAGTAAATATATCCTGAGCCCCAATACCCGACTCTAGGCTCTTCTCACTCGATGTGGCCTGATAACCGGACCACCTGACCTAAAACTTGTTATTAACAATGGCAATAATCTGTAATATATATTATTAAACATGACAAAGGTACTGGAGGAGCTGCAGCGGACCGGCCAACTTAACCACATTTTTATTGGCTACACGACACAATCACTGGTATAAGGTATAACCACGACAAAGCGGCGGATCTCCAGCTGTATCCACCTATGTCCTCTAATCTCGCTACGTACGATAGCCACTGGATATGCATGCGTGTATCAAACTTATCATCGAAGAGCTGGGTAGATAATAGCATCATGGTATACGCCCTCGCGTACCTCCTAACTATTTCCTCATCTGTGTCGTGAGTGAGGTGACTGAATGTTTCCTGCATCCAAGTGCACTTCACACTGAACTTGTCGATGTAGTACGCTGGAGGCAACACACCACACAACTCTTGGAACCAATCACATGCAGGTCGCCCGCCATCAATGAACAGCTCGAAGTCCGTCAGGCATACACTGACGTACTGTCCATCGATGGAGAGGCAAAAATAGTACACAACATCCTGAAGCGTAATCGTGTACTCCCCGAATGGCATGTGGAAGGTATGAGTCTCGAGACACCACCGCTTAATAAATGCACTGACCAGCGGCTCATCCAACCTAAACCAGCGATCATTGAGTCTCGCGAGATGGGCTAAGCCGACCATCTGCAGGTACGGTATGATCTTGTCATCTAGGGACATACCATGCTGCATCCTGATGCTAGTGATACATTGATATGACTGCACAACAATGAATTTTTTTTAGAACAATCACAATTAACAAACCAAAATTCACCAAAAGACCATCACGGAATGCAAGCCGTTCTCAATAAAATTATATCCAACTTTAATTCCTAATACCCTAAAGTGGACAATTCTACTAAAAATAAACTTTAATGTAAATTATGTTGCATCATTAGACAGAGAAAACCTAACGATAAATAATTTAATTAACTTGCATTAAACCAAATTAAATTAAATTCTAACAGTACATAATTAATCTAATATTCAATACGTAAACTATAAATGCAGACTAAACTAAATTATATTAATTTAAACACTAACATTTAAGTATTAAATTACATTAACTTTAAATAAACTAAAATAAATTAAATTAGCATAATTTTTCCTAAACCCAAACTAAATTAATTTTAACTAAAATAAAAATAAACTAAATTACTGCCTGTTAACCTAATGTTTAGGAATTAAATTAAATTTAAAAATTTAAGTTAATTTAAATTCTTGCCAAAATTTTGCTATCCATTTAATCTAATATTCAAAACCTACATTAGTAAACCCTAAACTTCCAAAAAATCTCTAATCTAGTTAATCACTATTCTAATTAAGCATCGTTTAACACTTTTTCACCTTGCATTTGTACTTTTAAAATTCTAACAACCACTAAATCACTACTCAAACTACTATTTGTAGTTTAAAAATCTCAACAGCGCACATAATGAAATTCTAAACGACTTAATATCACAAACTACTATTTATTTTTTAAAGATATTCAATTTCGGAAACTAACCTCTTCATGGATAGAACCAATAATATGAGCGATGCCGTCTAACCGATAAATACGATTCGGGTCGTCTTCCATTTTCACAGTTTGAATTTCAGGGTGTTTTCGGGTGAAAACTTTCTCTGGAATAAGGTGAAATGTAATTAAAAACATGTGAATTCGAACTCTTTTTATAGGTATACACACAATAAATCAAAGCACCCTTCTTCGATTTACCAATACCACCGTTTAAGTAAATCGAAACGACCTATTTTGATTTGCTAAAGTCCAATTCGAATCCACTCAATTCAAATTACTATGGGCAAAAGCCATGGATATAATTCGAAGTCCACATATTCAATTGATCATGGGTGGACTTCAAACCCTATTAAATCGAAACAAGCTCATTCAATTTAGTTAAATCTCTAGCAGTTCGAATCTTGTTGACTCGATTTACCACTGGAATGGATAAATCGAATTTGTTGAATTTGATTTACATGAATTTGTGTATGATGGCATGCATGTAATATTTTTTATTTTAGGGGATCCATGTAAATTTGATTTTCATTTCATTTCTTTAGGTCATTTGCCCGAAATATAGTATTAAATTAATTACCTTAAAAGTGAACACTTACACTATAATAGAAAAATGCTGAGTACCATCGGATTTAGCATCAGTCATATTTACTGTTGAAATATTATTTTTGATAGTAACATCGATGGTAATATTTGGTGGGAAAAAATAAATTTCGGCGCGCCTCACTACCGTCGGGGATTCTACCTGGTTGATCCTGCCAGTAGTCATATGCTTGTCTCAAAGATTAAGCCATGCATGTGTAAGTATGAACTAATTCAGACGGTGAAACTGCGAATGGCTCATTAAATCAGTTATAGTTTGTACCGGGGGCTAGATCCGACGGTAATGTTGTTTAGCAAAATGTTGCGCTTTGGGCACGCGAAGGACGTTACCGTCGAATTAATTTGACGGTAAATCCAACAGTAAATTTGGGGATAAATTCAAACAAGAAGTCCTTCCTTCTCACTTTACAAAGGCGTTCTTTCTCTTCTCTCTCTCTCTCTCTCTCTCTCCCCTCATCTACTCACTTCCGACAGCAGCAGTCAACGTGGCTACCGCCGGAGCTTGCCGCCAACGTTGCCACCGAGGAGGAAGCACCCGCTGTCATCACCGCTACACGTGCTTGACGAATCTGCTGCTATTGTTCCCGTCTCATCTTCCATTGCAGTTGAGGTTCACGTTGCCGTCGTCGCGGCCTCTGTCACGACGATATTATAGAGAGCCTGCAACCACTATCATCATATTAGTTTGTTGGTATGATTATTATAGTTTTTCATATTATTTTGTGAGCTTAACATTTTGTTAGGGTTAGTGGCTGTTAAATCCGTGGTTAAATTTGCTTAATGAAGTATGTTATTAGGAGTTGTTGTGCTAATTTAATGTAAGTGAAAAATAAAATTGTCATACCTCTTGTAAGTTTGATTGAATTAAGAATTAAGTTTTAATTCATTAGAATAATGAATTTTATGTATTTTTTAAATTAGTTTTTGAATTAGTTTCAGCTTGTGAATTTAATAAGAAATTTTTTTTGTTAGGACGGTGCAATTGCTTCTGAGCTCAATTGGAGTTTTCTTCTTTTATTGTCTGTTTAATAATATTTCACGTTAGTTTTCTATATCTGAATATAATGAATTGTTTAAATTTTATGTTGGACTGACTTTTCCTAAAATAGAGTTTTAGGACGGAAGTGGGAGAAGGTCGCGCAGTAGTACCTTCTAGAAACCCTTATTTGCTAGAAAATTGTGAAGTTATAAGGGATTGCGCACTAGAAAGGTTAGGATTTGATGTTTTGCTGAATGCCTATATGTCAATGATTTATGCCTGCAGTTGTTTCCTATGTAAAATTTGTTGTCTTTAATTGATGAATGTTGCTAAATTAAGGAGATGATCTATGAATTATCGTTCAAATGGTTTGCTATGTGTTTGGTATGTCAGAAATTGATAATTGTATTCGGCAAGAGATTCTAATTATAGGGGATACTCTGCTGAATTTTCTAAAACCTTAAATAATTTTTGTTGTTCATTGAATTCTAGGGTGTGTGTTTCGATATGATTCCGAGTTATCGTCTATGGATGTATGTGAGGGATGACGATAGCCGGGGGTTTAAAACCAAAATTTTTGAGGGGATTGATGCGTTTGTCACGCATGTTTT
Organism: Arachis duranensis; assembly: GCF_000817695.3. Taxonomy (NCBI): domain Eukaryota; kingdom Viridiplantae; phylum Streptophyta; class Magnoliopsida; order Fabales; family Fabaceae; genus Arachis; species Arachis duranensis. The sequence goes on along the minus strand of NC_029777.3, from coordinate 6,980,284 downwards.
CAACATGGAACCGTTTATGTCTGAAGGAGTTTTAGGTGTCCGTGTCAAAAGTGTCGACTGACTAAGTGGTTAGGATCAGCGGATATAACGATTCACCTCTACCGTAACAGGTTTAAGGATGTATATTAGATGTGGACGGAACATGGAAAAGTGAACAAGCATGGAATTAACTGATTTGGAGTATGGCCGAGAGTATAATTGGATTAAACAGAGTATATTTTGGGAGTTGCCTTATTGAAAAGACAACTTGATGTGACATTGTCTTGATGTGATGCACATTGAGAAAATGTGTTTGACAATATCATGCACACAGTAACGGACGATGAGCGAACAAAGGACAACGATAAGGATAAGTTAGACTTGAAGGAAATTTGCAGGCGATCAGATCTGAACTTAAGGAGACTTGATAACAGGCGGTGGGCTAAACCAAAGGCGGTGTCCTCTCTAATGAAAGAGCAGAGAAAAAATATTTGTAAGTGGATTAGAAGGTTAAGGTTTCTTGATGGTTACGCCTCTAACTTGGGCAGATTTGTAAACGTGTCACAGGGTAGGCTTGCTGGGTTAAAGAGTCAGAAGAAAATTGATGCTGCATATCTGCATATGTTGCTTAATTGTGACCAAATTTTGTCATACCTCATGTGAGTTTTTTAAGTCTTGACAAATACTGCAATTAGTAAGATACTAATTTCTTAATCTAATTAAAACTTTTTTTATCCTATGATGAATCATATAGGTTATTCCAAGAGGCAGATCCTAATACGTTAGGGTGCAGCTAACTAACACAACAGATTTGGAACTAGTTGCACTTATTTGGGACCCAATGAATAAGGACACTAGCTACCCGATGTACACTATTAATGGATATCGGTTCCATACCTTACAGTGGTCGATCGAAAAGAAAACAGATAACACCGAAGTTTGGGTTCGCGAGGATTTAGGCGGGGGTTAACAACCTTACCAGATTGACTACCCTACTTTTATGAGAACGGTGGTTGATACCGGTGAGTCCATCACCCTTAGGTCTACGATTATGGATGATGACATTATTGACCTTGAACTAGATGTTGACACACTTACACCACACGATGGCGATCTTCAAGAAGAAGATAGGGACGATGGCGACAAAAAAGAGGAAGACAAATTTGATGATAATCAAGTAAGTAAATCGAAAGAGAAGGATGATGAACCAAAGGAAGAAGATGATGAATCTGATTAAGGTTAATGTAAATATTGTTCTGTAATATGTATTTCTTTAAAAACCTAATTGTATTTGTAATATATATTTCAGTGACTGTAAACATAGTTCTGTGATTTTAAAATAGTTACCATTGTTTCAAATACTTCAGTTACCATCACTTGGTATTTGTAATTTATATTTCTTGTACTTCACATCAGGTTAAAGCACTATTTCAATTGTTGATTAATAGGGATATACTAAAGATTGATGGGAAAACAAATGAGGTAGCGCTAATGTTACCGTTATAAATTTTCGACGGTAAAGGCCAACACGATCTGTTTTCACGATTGCTATATTCCGTTGCACAATCTGATGGTAATTATTGTTGGACGAAAACATCTAACGGTAAATATTTACCGACGAAGTTTATGCCGTCTGATTGTTTCCGATGGTAGATCCGACGATATTTAAATTACTGTCAAATTTTATTCATTTTTTGACGATAAACCCGACGATACTCGGCATTTTCTTGTAGTGTTAATTTGGTCTTCGTCTATTCATATAAAAACAATACGACTCTTAAAAAAGAGACAATACAACTCTTGATATTATTTTAAAACAATGCAAATTTTTTTGTTGAAAATTTTGTCAAACATTGACAGAAATTAAGTTTATGATGATTTATTTTACAATATATGGGATTTTAAATTCTACAAAATTTTATGTAACAAAAGGATCAATCACCACCACATCTCTCATTCCAATAATCATAATTTTTATCTCTATTACTTCTGTTGTACCATCCTATCTTATCATGGTTATTAAATCCTATATCACACTACCAGCACTAACACCAACATCACCATCCCTTAGTTTTATTTCTAGTCTCACAATTTTTTTCTATTCAAAATAATTTTGAATTATACTTTTTCTTCATGCAATGGTCCTTCTCCATCTGAGCACCACCACTGACAGAACGTTTTAAAAAAATAAACTTATTCTTGTTGATGATGTATAACTCGTTCTGTCCAAGTGTAAGATCGCCTTCATCTAAGGGTGGATCAGATATACGTCGACTTCGAGAGAACAAGCAGCGTTGGGTACCCACAAAGACATCCTGACGCTCAAATAAGTGAGAGTAAAGGGTGAGTTTAAGAATATTCTAAGTGAATAGCGTACTTCTTTCCTATGGAGTTTTTTTCTTTATAAAGGGTTTAAGTTCGATTGTGCTATATTGCAGTTATGTGATTTGACCTATTCTTGTGGTAAATGAGTTTAACGTTATACTGCGTAATTACCTTTTATGTCCTATACTTTGTAATAGAATAAATTCATTTTGTTAATTTGTCATGTTGTCGGTTTATAAGGTGGTTTGATTCAAGCTATAATTGACGAATCATAGCCCCAAACTTGACCGGTGGTATTTTTCAATAAGACAAATTAAATTTAGATAATTTTTCGACCTATAAATCGACATTGTAATAATGAGGAGTAGCACACAAGCTCAATTTGACTACATTAAAAATGTCATGACAACTTGCTTCACAAAACTTAAAATTAGTTAAAAAGGCATACAAACAAAGCCAAAAATAAATTAAAATAGGTTTAAAATTGTGACATGAAACAGGGAGAGAGCGAGTGATGATAATAAATGTCAGTAGTTAATTTTACAATTACCTAGGAGGTCATCATGGCCAATTTTCAAGATGTGTGTAGTGGGTTGCCTTGATTAATGGCTTGTGTGGGTTTGTATTTGAAAGGTCTTTGATCAAGAGCATTCCTTTGATAACTAGTATACATAGTTACTTAACCAAAAAATAGTATAAGTGTTTTTGTGATCTTCGTTTTTCTCTTTAGAGTTTATATAAAGTTTCAAAGAGAAAAATTAAAAATGAGTAACAGAGGTTAGTATTTTTGCCACTTCTATTAATTTGTGTTTCTCTTTTACTTAGTTATTCTAAGATTTTGAGGATGGGTAAAAAGAAAGATAAGGATAAGGGAGAAGAGCTGGAAGAAGAAAAAGAGCTTGCCCTGGATGAAGCTAATCCTTATTCTTGGGTAAATAGTAGTGTCAAGTCTTGTGCTTTTTTTTATGATAAGTAAAGCCTAGATGAGTTGGATCATAGGGTTGGGTGAGGGAAGAAGAAAATTTGAAAATTAGTGCTACTAATAGAGTGTGTCATAAAGAAAAGAGTTTCGAGTATTTTTATATGTATTTGTGTGATTTTTTGTGGAATTGAAAGATTTTTTTTTTCACAAACTTTGAGCATGGTGTGTTAACACAGTTGAGGTGTACACCCACCCAAATACGCCCTAATACTTGGACATGTGTAAAGGGTTTTAAAATTTTGATGGAGCTCAATAGTACTTCTGGCTGAGCCATTTTTACTCTTTACAAATTATCCGACAAGGATTTTAAGGAGATGTTTGTAAAAATGAGGTTGGCTGAGGATGACTATCCTTTTTACCTTGATGAGTTTTTAATGATGAGATTTCGATTATGTTAGAATCCTCAGCCTAGGCAGAAATTAGGCATGGAAAAGATGGGCGAGACAGAAGAATATATTTTTGAAAATATTTGGGGAATAATACTTTTTCTAATAAGTTGTTGTCGGTGGTGGATTTGCTCTTTTTGTCCCTCTTGCCGGGGGTGACCTCCACCCCAATCCTAGCTTTAAAGATATGGTCTCGCGATTATTGCTATTGTTGACATTCTTCCGATGCTCATCATCATCTTGACTGTTCTGTTGTTGGGCCAATAATTGGCTCACTCTTTGAACCTTGGCTTGCAGCGCCACATTCATAGCTAACAACTCGGCCTAAGTTGGTGGAGGAGGAGGTGGAGTATACTCTCCTGCCTTTGTCGAATCCCTGCAAAAGAGGAGAAAAACAAATAGGAACGAAAACTGTGGGGTTACGTTAAGGTCAACCCTATGGTGGACACCAAATGTTCTTGTATGCGTAGCCTTGCTGATGATGTATAACTCATCATGTCTAAGTGTAAGCTCGCTTTCGCCTAGGGTGGTGGATTAGGTATACGTCGACTCTGACAAAACAGGCGGCGTTAGATACTTGTAAAGGCACTCCGATACTCAAGTAAATAATGAGATTAAAAGGCGAGTTCAAGAATATTCTGAGTGAATATCGTACCTCGTCCTTTCTAGGATTTTTTTTCCTTTTATATAGCATTTAATTTCAAACGTCCTATATTGCGGTTATGCAATTTGAGCTATTCTTGTGGTAGCTAAGTTTAACTTAAGATGCGTAACTACCCTTTATGTGCTATACTTTGTAACAGAATACATGCATTTTGTTTAGGGGTATTCATGGATGGGATCGTATCCGCAGATCCGCGGTAAATATCTGCATCCAATCCGAAAATTGCGGATATGATCTGATCCGCAAATTGATCGGATCGGATAGGATCCGATCCGCACCCTTTACGGATCGGATCGCGGATATCTGCTCTACATCCGCGTCTCCGATCCGCGGATCCGCAGATCCGCACAATAATAATTTAAAATAAATAAATATATGTTTGGTGTTATATTTACTTGTTTGTATGTTTTAGTTAGTAATTATTATTCATATATTGTATTATTTTATTTTTGTTATTTAGAAAGAGTTTGATTAAAACTATTTTAGGAATAAATAAGTTTAAAAGTATAAAGAAATATTTTTATTGAATTTTTTTACATAGAAATATGATTAAAAAGAGAAGGTTTAATTATGCGGATATATCCGATATCCGATCCGATCCGATGAAAATTGTGCGGATCGGATCGAATTTTTTGCCATATCCGATCCGATCCGCTCCGCGGACACCCTTAATTTTGTTAGTTTGTCACGTTGCCAATTTTTAGGATGATTTTAGTCGAGTTATAACTGACGGATTCTTCGTTAATAACTTAAAACTCTAAATATTAAAAATAAAACTATCACAAATTCGATTTCTATTAGTTTTGACAGATATTTTTACGAAAAAATCGTGTTATCTCAAAATAATAAGATTAAGAGCCAGGTTGTCTCATTTTTTAGTAAGAGTCATGTTATCCTTTATATAAATAGACAAATTGAATTGAATGTTTACTGTAATCTCAAAAGCAAAGTTTTGAAAATTGAATAGGTCATTAAATTAAAAAATTAGAGACTAAAGGTTTAAATGTTCAATTAGAATTGAATCGAATATAATAAAATAATATATTTATGTATAATATATATTTTTTAGGAGAAAACAATTTTTTATGTTTTATTATTTTAAACTAATTAATAATTAAAAAATTATATCCGTTTGATTGATTAACTAATTTTTCGATTCTTTGAACGATTTGTTGTTAATTAATTTTTTTTATCTAAATCAGACCTATCTAAATCGAATCGATCTAGTAGTGATCGATTCTTAGTTAATCATATTGAACAGGTCGGTTTGTCTTATAACTATGCTCGAAAGAGAAAAACAAATTAAATTTGTTCGTAAGCCTTTCACGCAATCACCTTGATCTGATATATGCATGGAAATAATCTCTTGTATGTTAGTATTCCACTAAGAAATGAAAATGGAACCTTCGACCACGAATTAACAATCACCTTTTTACTAGTTTATTTCAATGCTAATCATCTTAGGCAGCTTGCCTAAGTGCCTAACAGAACTAGAACTAATTCTGTTTTATCATGTAAAAATATTATATTCCCACTAAACTAGAACGCAATACTACTTTAATAATGTTTCACCCTTTGACTATGACAAACGCATTATTTCGATTTCGTTCTCCCTTATTTTGTTTTTTACAATTGATTATGGTGTAATGCCATTGCAAAAAAGTTCTTCAATGTATAATTATATATATCTTAAATTTATTCTTTTCACTGTTACATAAAATCCTTTATAAAATAAGAGTCGAACCCACAAATCTAAACCAAAAGAAACACAAAACAATTAAATTCTATAACCACAGTTATCTCTTACTCCATATCTAATAGGGGTGAGCACGGTAGCGGGTACTCGATTATTCGTCCGAATCTAAATCGAACCAATTAAATTGGTTCTGAAATCAACGGGTAATTGGGTCTAACTCAAACCAAATCAATGACTTTTGTTAGTGATTAGTTCGGATATCGGTTTTGGAAATGTGGAACCCGAACCAACCCGCAAACCCGATCATATATTAATTAAATAAATAAAGTAAAAAAAAAAATATATATATATATATGTCTTTTTCATTAGACAATGATTATTCATTATTAATATGTTTGGATTTTAACGAGTTTAGTTTTTAATGTATTTGGTGTTTAACATGTTTGAATTATTTCTATTGATGTTATATATTTATTGTACTTGTTGAATTTTTAAGATAAAAATTTGGTTTTTTGTATGAATTTCAAAATCATCAAGTACCCAATTATCCGAATCGAACCAATCCATTCTTAATCGGTTTGGTTTAGTTCGGATACATATACAAAAAAAATACAAATCCGAACCAAACCAAACCAATTACATTTTGATCAATTCTATTCTAATTTTACCATAAACTCGAACCAAACTGATCCGTGCTCACCTCTAATATCTTATCGTTCAAGAAAGAAAGCATGTGATTCTAATAGATATATCGTATATTCATTTTATTTTTTTTAATTTATTTTGGGTATATAACTATATATCACATTCATTATTTTAACTTTTTAAGTATCTAACCTTTTTTTGGGTTAGTGACATTTTGAGTGTCTTGTCAGTAGGCGGCCTTTGATTCTTAAAACGCACAAGACAAGACATTGAAAACAAAATATAAAGTATAAAGATATAAAAATTAGNTCATTAGTATCTCAATATTTTTTTATTAAGATATAGACATAAAATACACTAATTTAATATTTTTTGAGTATATTCATGTCTCATCTACTAAACTTAAAAACAGATACAACTTAAGGGATTTTCTTTTTTTAACAGAGTTTTATCAGCAGAGTTAAATAATTAGAGATTAGGGTTTATCCTTATATTCATACTAATTATGTGTTTAATTTAAGGCCCACTTCGGGAAAGGTCCATATAATTCAGAAGTCAGGCAATATATATAGGCCATTTTTGTTAAAGAAACTCCCAGAATGAACCGAAAAAAAAAAGACGCAATCCAAAGATATTATTGCC
>NC_029777.3:6961138-6972788 GCF_000817695.3 Arachis duranensis | reverse complement strand
TGTTAAAAAAAAGGTGCTCCAATTTCGTTCTGACGGAAAAATTTTGCTCTTAGATATTCCCATTTTTTATACGGAATCGCAAATAATTTTTATCTTAGTATTTTTATGAAATGTACTTAAATAACGAGAATATATATAATTAAAAGTTGATAGTTAAAAATTGTTAAATAATTTTAATAATTTAACTAAATTTTTATTTAATTATTGACTTCATATAAAAGTTGATTGTATATGAATTTTCATAGTTAGATAAAAAAAAAACCATGGTAAGATAACATTGAGCGGATTAATTAGGGGCACTTAACATAAACTCGAAGCTCACAGAGGCCATGGCAAGAAATAACCCTAAGCCTGCTTAGTGCTTCCACATAATAGCGTCATTTTCAATATTCTTTTTATGCAATTAGAAATAAGGAGTATGCCATTAAAGAACGAATGGTCTCAAATTTTGTACAAGGTTATATCATACGAAAGTCTTCAAAGAGTGTGCGTGAGCTAGAATGTTCAAGATTGGAGTCCACGTGGCTACTCCTGACACTCAAAAACTTGTTGATGTCAGGTCATGACATGGCACACCAACTTGTCCCTCGCAACCACAAATTTGATACTACTACTACTATAATATTATAGTTGGTGCTTTATATATTATCGTCTAAATTCATTGTTCTACTTCTAAGTTCTATCACACTATCTTGCACTGACTTCCTTCCATGTTCCAGTGACTTCACAATTTAGATAATTACGGAAATGATTACAAGAAGAATAATCAAGTATTTCTAAGATATAATATATCAAAATTGTCCAAGATTTGGAAATAATATCTTTAGGTGATATGAAACTCTAATAGAATGCATGTGCAATTTATTTGTGTTTTATGTATTATTTATGACTATATTATTTAAATTGTTTTGCTCATAACTATTTTTAAAATAATGGGCAAGAATACTTTCTAGTTTCTACAGATAATGTGTCAATTCCTTAAATTTTTTATACGTTAAAAAAACAATTTATAGATGACAAAAATAATCACTAAATTAAATATTTTTTATTATGTATATTTTAAACATATTTTTACCAAAGATAAAAAAATTTGAATCCGGAATCTCTAGATAAATATGAGGAGATTATATCGAATATCGTTTGAGTTATAACTCGTTGGCTAATTAAATTTTAATATACACATTATATAATTAGTATATTTAATATATTAATTATTAAAAAAGTGAAGGAGGTGAGTATTTTTATTAAATTTTGGTCGATATTTAATAAGTAAAATAAAAGTGAATAATTCTATATTATTAGATATAATCTTACACCATTAAAAATACTAATAATGACTAATTGATGACACTATTAAAAACATTAATAATAACTAATTAATAGCTACAAATTATAAAATTTGCTATCCCCTAAAGAAAAGTATATGAAACCAACTAATAATCAGCCAACAATGGAACAATATAATTAATTATAATTAGTTTTATTAATTTATAATTTAATTTATTTTTTAAATTATTGTTGACCACGTTTAAAACATGAGGAAAGATACGTTAGTGATAGGAGAGAATCACGGAACAGATGCTTTGATCATTCATTAATTGATTCCATATAATTAATTATGTTTGATTAATGCGTAACACATGAAACATAGAAATCATATCTAAAACCATCCAATTTACAAGGAAAAAAACATCCATGTGCGCTTATCAGTAGCAATATTCGCTTAAAATTACCGATGCCTCTAGTTTACCAGTTCACTAATTCTTGACTTATATAAAATTAGTTCCTTAGCATTGTTGATCCCTAATACTCCTATATTCGTTACGCATATATTAAAATTAACAACACATGCATATCGTAAATACATTGATTTAGTATTAATTTTTTTTAAATATAGCAATTTCTATAAAGCATTCTAAAAAAAAAACTATTATTGAAAAGATTTTCCTTTTTTATATTCTTAAACGATATCCTTTGAAATCCTTATTTGAATCTGTTTGCTTGATATTCGGTGAATGGTAAAAATTAAGAGTTTGCTGCATAAGAATCTGCATTGAATATTGGGATCCCCAGGCAATTCTAGCGCTTTCCACCCACGGGTTGCCCTTTCCAGAAACTTCCCATAACGTACCCTTCACCGTCGGATCACTTTCCTATAACACGTGGACGAACCAGATCACAAGATCGTCCAAAATTGCATGATCAAATAAACATGAATAAAAATAACACCACCTCCTCCTCATTCCTTTCTTTATATATAGTACACACACATATATAGCAATAACCGCGTTCCATTGTCGAGAATCACAAACATAGCATTCAGTAAAACAATCAAGCTACCAAACAAAACCTTCTAATTCCCTTCTTTTTTTTCCCTTCACCATCAACTATGGCACCTCCTGAGCTTGTTCCAACCGCCGCTGCTGCTTCCGCCTTCACCGCGAGAACTGCTTCCACACTCCCCAGGCGAGCCTACGTCACTTTCCTCGCCGGAAACGGTGACTACGTCAAAGGTGTTGTTGGACTGGTCAAAGGCCTCCGAAAGGTCAAGTCAGCTTACCCTCTGGTGGTGGCGATCCTCCCCGACGTGCCTGAGGAGCACCGTCAGATACTTGAGTCACAAGGTTGCATAGTCCGCCAGATCGAACCGGTTTACCCTCCTGAGAACCAGACTCAGTTCGCCATGGCCTATTATGTCATCAACTACTCCAAGCTCCGTATCTGGGAGGTATGTAAGGGAAATGTTCTTTTTTGTCATATAATAATATAGTTGTGTATCACTTTTTTTGACGAAAATATCCTTATTATGGTGTAGTTTGTGGAGTACAGTAAGATGATATACTTGGATGGAGACATTGAGGTGTATGAGAACATAGATCACTTGTTTGATCTTCCAGATGGAAAGTTCTATGCTGTAATGGATTGCTTCTGCGAGAAGACATGGAGTCACAGCCCTCAATACAAGATCGGTTACTGCCAGCAGTGCCCTGACAAGGTGCAATGGCCTGAAGAGTTGGGTCAACCACCGTCCCTGTACTTCAACGCTGGCATGTTCGTGTTTGAGCCATCCATGGAAACTTACCACGACCTTCTCAGAAAACTCCAGATCACACCTCCTACTCCCTTTGCGGAGCAGGATTTCCTCAACATGTATTTCAAGGACATTTACGAGCCCATTCCCTCCGTTTATAACCTTGTTCTTGCCGTGCTCTGGCGCCACCCTGAAAATGTTGACCTTGATAAAGTCAAAGTTGTTCACTACTGTGCAGCGGTATGTTGTATTAACTCATTCAACTTTAATTTGTTTAATTATTATTAACAGTAAATTATTGGTTGATTAAATTATTGATTAAAGATGGTGGCGGGTTATGTATTCAGGGATCCAAACCATGGAGATATACCGGAAAGGAAGAAAATATGCAGAGGGAGGACATAAAGATGCTGGTGAAGAAATGGTGGGATATCTATCATGATACATCCCTGGATTACAGGAAACCGCCGCTATCCAGTGACGAAGCTGATCCATTGGTGCATGTAACTTCTGAGTCTCCCAAAGTCCCCTATCTCATGACGCCCACACCTGCATAGATTCAACCTCAACAAAATATTCAAAATTTCAGAAAAAAGGAAAAATAAAAAAGAGTGGATTAGAGTTATAGACAGAAGAGTAGGTGCAACAATTAATTTTATTGCTATACTTTGCGGTCAAAAGAAGGGAGGTTCCTTTTCTCAACATGGACAAGTTGAACCGTCGCTATGCTGAGTGCAGTCATGGTTACTTGATTAAGAGGGAGCCCTCAACCAGTTTATATTTTTGCGGTTATTTCCCCTTTTTTTTTGTGTGGGTTTGTTGGGTTGGTTATCTAGGATCAAGGGTCTGTTTATATTGGCGTGGCTTTAATTTGGTCGTTATTTTCATCCAATATTATTAACTATAAATACTATAAATTGTAAAATATGTTGTGGGTTTGTGGTTTTTCCTTTTTTTTTTCTTTTTCATTGGATTTTGCTAATGTAATATTTGGAGGCAATTTTCTAATGAAAAGAAAAACTTTCAATGGAACTACCTCATGCATAGCTCTCATGTCTTTTTCTATTGTGAAGTAGTATGTTGTTTTCTACTTTTAAGTTGGTCAACATTCTAAGGTGTGGATTATTATAAGTTGGCAAACAAATTTGTTGCGCAATCCATGTCCTTCCCTAGAAGGTGGAACTAGAAATTGACAAATGAAATGAAATTACCCTTCCTGTGATCTGTCCTCAATGATCCTCATATTGAAGCAAAATGTTTGATGAAACTAGTTGTTCTAAAACGTGTTCTAATGTTTGATTTTCACTTTCCACTGCTATAAAATGTGAAGTTCCAATGATTTTGAATATGTAGATTTGCCTCAATTTGGTCGCTATCAATGATGTCAACATTGATTTATAAACATAGAAAGGTTAATTATTAGGATTTTGGAATTTATTTACGTTCTTGGTTTCAAATTCTATTTCGGAATAATATAGTAACCTAACCACAAAAACTTTTCTAGTTTGCTTAGCTTTCTCATGCACTTTCTTTTCCCAACCTTTTTAAATCGTCTCGCAATTTTCTTTTTTTTCCACCAACCATGGGATATTGGAATCAACCTTCACTAATATCTCAAGTATTATTGAAACATAGATTTTCGAGAAAAAAAATACTATGTTTAAAGAAATAAAAAATGTACAAAACAAAAAGCCTAACAAAATAAAACAGTAACAAAACAAATAATTCTCTTTGTTATATATTTTTTGCCACTTTTTTTTTATATTTAAAAATATCTAGTCAACTTTATCGATACTTCAAATTTTATTAAAGTGTGAAATTTTTTAAAAGAATGATACTATATTCAAGAAAATTAAAGATTTATTCAACTTTACCAATTTAAGTATGGGAACTCAATTTTTTAAATCTCGCTGATACCTCAAATTTTATTAAAATTTGGATTTTTTTCAAAAAAATGATACTATATTTAAGGAAATTAAATATGTATAAAATAAAGGGAGTAACAAAGCAAACAATTCTGCATGTTATTTTATGCTTCACACCGCTTGAATATATTTAAGCATATCTGGTCCATGAAATTTAAGCATAGGAATTCGATTCATTCAATCTCACCGATTTAAGTATGGAAATTTGATTCATTCAACCTTACTGATACCTCAAATTTTATTAAAATATTAATTTTTTTTCAAGAGAATGATACTATATTCAAGGAAATTAAAGATGCACAAAACAGAATGAGTGACAAAGCAAACAATTTTGTATGTTGATGTATGCTTCAAGCCACTTGAATATATTTGAGCATATCTGGTCTATGGGATTTAAGCATGGAAACTCGAGATACCTCAAGATTTATTAAAGGATGAAATTTTTTAAAAAGAATGATACTATATTAAAGAAAATTAAAGATGTACAAAACAGAAGGAGTAATACGTATTTAAAATGTTCGTGATATGAAAAATTTAAGTGTTATTTAAAAAATATTAATTTGACGTATTTTAAAATATTTTAATTTAATTTGATATATTTTAATTTTATTTATTTAATTATTAGATTAGGTCTTATGTTTGTGGGTTTAAAATTTTTTATATTTTAATTTAATAAAAGGTTATAAATACCTCATAAACTAGGGTAGTCATATTATAGAATGATTTACAGATTTGAAAACTCTTTTTTAGTTTTTTGATGAAACCATGGTGTGGACAATTGAAGTTGAGGAGTCCCTCTCTTATTACATCGGAAAATTGGGTAGAAGGTTGAGGGTCCTTCTATTCAATTCCTAAACTATGGCGTTATAAGTTAGACGGAAGAGTCCTTTTCTTGTTTCATCAAGAAATTAGATAAAAAGTAGAGTGATTCTCTTTGTATTCAATTTCAACCTATCTTTTTTTGTTTTTTAATTCAATTACAATTTATCTTTTCTATTCAATTTTAATTCTTGTCTTGTTTATCTTTTATTTTTTTATCATTTGGTATCAAAGTTTGTATTAGATTAATTCTTATTAATCTATATTTGTTCTTCTTTTATCATAAAAAAATTCAATGTTTATCGCGCCTTTCTTTATGTTTTTCGTTTGCATTTCATTATTATTGATTTTATTGTTTAAAATAAAAGCATACAATAATGTCAAAAAAAAAAGAAAATATACAAAAAGAGAAAAAAAATAAGATAAAAAAAATCTTTTTTGTGATTATTGTCCTCTTTATATACTATTTTTCTACGTATAAGATTTGAGGTTGAATTTTTTTTTGAAGAGGAGGAGAATGATATGTGCTTCAAATATTCATAATATAAAGAATTTTCAAGTGTTATTTAGAAGATATTAATTTAAATTTTTAGAATGTTTTAATTTAATTTGATGTATTTTAATTTTATTTATTTAATTACTAGATTGAACCTTATGCATGTGGGTTTAGGATTTTCTATACTTTAATCTAATAAGAGGTTATAAATACCTCATAAACTAGGATAGTCGTAGTATAAAATAATTTAGAAGTTTAAAAACTCTTTTTTAGTTTCGTGATGAAATTCTAGTGTGGACAATTGAGGTTGATGAGTCCCTCTTTTATTGTATCGGATAATTAGGTAGAAGATTAGTTCAATTATCAAACTATAACATTGATAAGTTAAGTTAAAAAATCTCTTTTTTATTGTGTCAAAAAATTAAATAAAAAATAAAATAATTTTTTTTACTCAATTTTAATCTATTCTTTTTATTTTTATTTTAATTATAATTTATCTTTTTTATTCAATTTTAGTTTTTGTCATGTTTATCCTTTTATTCCTTGATCAGGAGTGACAAAGCAAACAATTCTACCTGCCATCATGCTTCAATCCATTTGAATACATTTGAGCATATCTAGTTCATAGAATTTAAGTATGAAAATTCGATTTATTTAACCTCACCGATTTAAATGTGAGAACTCGTCGATTCATTCAACCTTACTGATATCTCAAATTTTATTAAAAGTAAAATATAGCGTTTTAATCGTCCTATTTAATTTTTTAATATTTTAAAATTAATTTAATGTTGTCTAGAGATCCGTTAATAGAATTGATAACGGAATAAAATTGAGACAATTTTAAAATATTAGAGACTTAAATAGGACGAAAATATTAAAAACAAAAATGATATATAAAAATAAATTTTAATTTTATCCTTTAATAATATCAATTTTTTATTATATATAATATTTAATTATTTTTTAATTATATCTAAATAAATTACACTTAATCATATTACTTTTATTTTAAATAAATTAATTCTTTTTATTAAATTACAAAAAAAATTGAACGCTCTTCGTTTTATCTTCTAAATTAGCATCTTTGATATTTTTGTTATCTATCTATAAAAGTATAATATTTAGAATGGACATATCAATAATAAAAATAAACAGAAAGTAACATGTTATAAAAATATGGTTTCACCTTGCGCAGTATAAACATACCTTGTTATAAGATACTTATCTCCAACTCTTAAAGGTCAAACTCAAATCCAAAGTTCACTGTCATAAATAATAAACATATACTGTAAGTGAACTTAGCTACCAACAATACTTAATAATTTAGACGGTAAAAAATTAAGTTAACCAAAGAAGAATTTAATATAGTTTCTGAAAAAATGGATTCAAAGTATGTAACAAATGCTTAGTAAGTGCACCAATGGAACAAGCACAATATTTTGCTTAGCTATCTAAAAACTAGTAACAACAAAACCGTTGACAATTAATAACATATTTTAACCAAAAGACAAGTAAAAAAAAAAAGCCATTTAATTTAAAGAATTCTTGTATAATTTAAATTTCATTATAAAAAAAAAGAGATGAACTAAAATACTCATGATGATATTCAAAAAATTATAAGGTTTCAGCATGTATGTGCTATGTTCTACGTTCATTAATTTTCTTTAAATTTTATCAAAAATTCGAAAGAAAAGAATGTCCAAATGTTTTGTATCTATAGTAATGTTATTTTTTTTATTCATATGTTATTTTAATACAAAAATTTAAAATAAAACAATCATAGTACCTAAAAATAAAATCTAACCAGATAAAAAAATGAACATACTTCCATACAAAAAAGACAAATAACAATAAATATTTTTAATATTAAATTTTTAATTTTTAATTATTTACCCTATAATTCATTAATTATTTCATTTGCCTTGTTTCAATTTTAAAAATTTAACTAACAATTCGAATAATAAATAGCAATTTACAAATAATTTCTAAAGATAAAGGATAATATTGTACTCTCATATAGATACTCTTAAGTTAGTATATTTTTTTTTGAAGTTCTAACACAAAGCTTAAACCTTTAAACTTAGAACTTAAAACTGAAAGTGATCTAATTTAAAAAAATCCTAACAAAACATCATTTTATAAATGAAGTTTTTCGCTTCCAATTCAACCACTCTTACTTTCAGCTAATTCATTTTCTTCGCACACTATTCGGTTAAAAGAAGTGTCTTTTTTTTGTTATTATTATTTTTTTGCTTATTTATGATGGGAGATTTGGAACCGTGTGAATTCAATTTTAATCATGTTTTATGCTTTTGGGTTATTAAAAAAATGTTGATTTATGATTTTTTGCCATTTAAAAGCTTTGGACTTAATAAACTATAACCATAATATTGATTCAATTAATCACTATACTTGTTGCAAATGAAACCTATAATGAAAAAATCAAATCAATTAAAAAGAGAAAAAGAAATAAAAAAAATTAAGAAATCAAACATGCAGAAATCAATAAAAAATAATTCATAATATCATATATATTTATTCAACTTTTGAATAGAGCAACAATATTTAAACGGAGATTACCAACACACACAAGCCAATATTAGGCAGCAGATACCCTCTACTGTTGAACTCTATGAAAAATCCACATTACACAGGCTGAACCCTATCAAGAAAGCAAGCACAAAACGGTGAATTTGAGGAAAAAGAAACTAAAATAAGAAGATCTCAGTTAAAAAATAAAAGAAGAGCACATATTATATACAGTGATTATTTTTTCACTCTGTTTTCGGAGAAAGTACACAATCGGAGAAGAGCACATACTATATGAAAGTACTAATTTACAAGGATGAAGAGGAGAAGGAGTTGTCACGACGATGACGAAACTACGCAGCAGATACCCTCTACTGTTGAACTCTATGGAAAATCCACATTACACAGGCTGAACCCTATCAAGAAAGCAAGCACAAAACGGTGAATTTGAGGAAAAAGAAACTAAAGTAAGAAGATCTCAGTTAAAAAATAAAAGAAAAGCACATATTATATACAGTGATTATTTTTTCACTCTGTTTTCGAAAAAAGTACACAATCGGAGAAGAGCACATACTATATGAAAGTACTAATTTACAAGGATGAAGAGGAGAAGGAGTTGTCACGACGATGACGAAACTACCGTGGCTTATACACGACGAGAGTAAAGCCACGGTAGTGCTGTCTGCGATGGAGGAGAGAAGTCTCTCCAAGTTTTAGAGACAGATTTTTTCTTCATTGTGTTTTCTTTCCTTTTATAGAACCAAATAGGGAGATAGAAGCAATTTTGTTCTCCTAGAAATTAAAAGAAGTTTTCGGCAATATAAAAATGGGTTTAATTTGTTATCAGTGATAACATAATAATACTACTATAAAAATAGAATTTAGCTACTAAATTTTAGCTACGAACGTTAAATAATTATGATAAGAGTAAATTAGCATATCTTTTATTTATTATAAAATATGATTATAGCATCTAATAGTTAATAACCTATCTTCTATTTTAACTACCAACACTAAATTATAACAAAAATAAACAAGAATATTTTATATTTATTATTGTGACTAAAATTTGACATTTTGTTACAAATATCAGTTCCCGTAATCTTTAAATTATAAGTTTATACTTCTCTCTTTAGCAATTTTTTATTTTTAAATTATATTGTGAAATGATAAATTAAATTTTTTATTTATATTATTATTTAATTGATATATACTATTAATTAGTTATTTTATCATTGTTTTTAGTTATAAAAATTAATTCTAATTAATTTATGAATAATTACTCACTCATGTAGAAGTTCGTAATTTTATTAAATAATAAAAAAATTAATTTAAAAATTTCTTATAACAATTTTATGTGATAATTAATTTATCTAACGAAATAAAATTTTAGTAACTTAGTAATTAAAATTTATTAAACATTAAATATTTTAGGTAAAAATATTTACAAAATTGATTTAATGTATAATTTTTATTATATTGTTTCGTGCATAATAGATAAATAATTAAATGATACTATATTGCTTGAATCATAAAGTGAGAAATTGTGAGAAACATATATTTATTAAAGTGATTTTTTGGTTATTTATTATTATTATAATAAAATTAAAAATAAAAATAATACAAACTTAAAATTTAAATTTAAATTTAAATTTTTGATCGTACTCGACCATTAAAAAAAATTTATAGTAGAATAAGGAGAAATATTTCTAAGATTAAAAAAAAAATAGAAGACGACTTAAACAACAATACTAAATTGAATTTTTAAGATTTAAAATTTTTAAGTGCGCTTCATTTTTAAGGTAGTTTTTTGGCGAAAAATTAAAGTAACCATTGAGAAAGTCCAACATAACTATCCATCATTTTTATTTACGTTGTTTTTTAACTCCTAAAGTACTTTCTTTAACCACACTATATGAATCATATTATATGATACAGTCTTCTCCAAATTTAAAATACCGACTTTTTCTTTCTTTATTTTGGTGTTATTTGTTAGTTTTTTTAACAGATTTTTTTGTGAACCAAAAAACGTAATAATTCATGAGAGGACCTTTTAACAGAATTACAACAACCACATAATATCAGCAACAATAAATAATTTGGATAAGATTTGGATGAAATAAGTCTCAATCAACTGTAACTATTAGAAAAGATTATAATGATTTTTTAATTGTGAATGTCAAAGGAATATGTAATTTCAATTTTTTTTACGTGATTTTTTGAGTTCTAATAATTAGTTTATTTTTTTTATTCAATTTTGTATTCGATTGTAAACATTTTTATAAACAAAATCATAACTTACAAAATGACGGTAATTTAAGCTTGGCATTTGAAAAAGATGAAAAAGTCATGATAGAACTTATAGCCATGGACAAGGTCGAAATAATAGCGCAAACTTATTGGTATGATTTGTAGGTGTAATGACAATAGAGCAACGCTGTAAATTGAAAATGTCTTCGATGCTGAAAATGTAGGGCATGTGCGTGGTTTTGGATTTTGGTAGTGCTGTATATCCATAGGTTTTGGTAAATTTGAACGTATTTTTGGATTTGTAATTGGTGGAATCTTCAACAACGTATCTCAATAATATGTGATAAATTTAGAGAAGTTGGTTAAAACTTTAGAAAAAAAAGCTATAAATATAAAAAACCAAAATTCAGTTACCAATTCTATATAAATTTTTCTCAACAAAATATAATAATAAAGTATCTAGTCTATTTAATGATATGTTAGATATTTAATTAGTGTATTTAATAAGTAATAATTAAAATTTTAAATATATTTACTTAAAAGACGCTAGAATTTTTTTATTTATGTTAGACTTTTTCTTATTTCTTATTATTTAAAAGT
>NC_029777.3:6935236-6961025 GCF_000817695.3 Arachis duranensis | reverse complement strand
TTTTTTATAAAAAATATTAAATATTATATATTTAAAAAATTTTATTTTTATTATTAATGTTATATATATAAATATCATTTTAATTTAATAAAACGATTTCATTAGAATAAATTAGCATAAATTAATTAGGATTGTATGCGAAAAATAATGTAAATTAATCACAAAAATAATGTAATTAAATAATTTGATATTAGTCATAAAAAAATTATGACTAAAAAATTTGATTTACACAAATTAATTACGAATAAAATATGATAGAATTATATTTTTTTATTTGATTATTCTTATTTAATCACAACATTATAAATGAGTAATAATATACAAATTATACCTCTTTAAAAGTTTTCACAATATTTAGAACTGTGATTAGTACCTCTAAAATCGTAACAAATTAAAAATATAACTCTTCGATTAGCCAGACTGCAGACATTTTTTTTTTGTGGCTAATAAGACCATTATTACTACTGTTATTATCAAACTGCGGCTGTGGATCATACTAAATTTGTATCAATCCATATCTTGATGCTGATGATAACGATGATGATATGAGTTCGGTGGGTTGTTGCGGGAGTCCACGCGTCGAATTCTGGCGTCATGATTGTACACGTAAGCATAGCTGGGAATGGGACGAGTAGCACCACCACAGTGAACGTGGATGAGTTCTGCGTAAGCATAGCTCCAATCAGCAACATAACTTGTTTGGATTTATTTCACCGCAAATGCTCAGACTCACAGTCCCACGTGCTGCATCAATGCTATACGATACATCTACGAGAAGAAAAATTGGTACGTAATGTGATGACCATACACACCGTCTCAAGAATCAAAGATTATCCAATGTCATATATTGTGATAAGATATAATAAGAAATTTATACTGGTACGTAATGTGATGACCATGCACACCGTCTCAAGAATCAAGATTATCCAATGTCATATATTGTGATAAGATATAGTAAGAAATTTATACTGTGTGCCAAGGGGCAATTATCTTCCATCGTTGAGGCAAATGAACAGTGTCTCCACTCTCCAGCCACTGATAATTTGACTCTTGGTTAGTTGGTTTAGATTTTATAATTATTGTTTAGGTGGTGATATTATTCTAAGCCAACCACTTTAATAAATGCTGAAAAAAAATTTATGATAATTTTTATTAAAAAAAATGTAATTTATTTATTTGACTATATTTTAAATAAAAATAATATTTTTATAATATATAAAAATTAAATTTCCGTGACAAAAAAAAAAAAAGAAAAGAAAGTATAAAACTGTAGAATTAAACTGATATTTTAATTAATTTGGGTTGATTGAGTCTGTTTATTCGTCCACTTAAGTAAGTGTCGAAGATTTAAATTCTATCTTGTATTCTTATGTATTAATGCAATAAACCTACCTGGAAGGAGCATACAAACTGGAAATAAGAGCGTAGCATCTCTCGTATGTCATATCCGGTATAACTATCAACAACATGAGTTTATTTCATACCATTTCTTGGATCTGCGGAAGGATCTATCAATGCATTCCATCACCTCCGCTGTCTTATTCTGAAAAATAAGTTCATTCCCACACAACTAGATATTCCATATCATAGAGAAAAATCTCAATAATCATGTTTTGCGCTCCTTTTTTCTCAACGGTATCGTCCTCCAACTCTCAAAGTGTTCTCTGATGGTCCCTGCGATGCACCAAATCCTACCCGCATGAGTAATCCATACGCACCAAACCTGCCAAGCATACTCACACGTAACAAACAAATGTTGCACAGTTTCAACTTCCTTGTTACACATGACACAAATATTATCATTCTGATCAATAATTCCAAATCTACTCAATTGATCATTTCTATTTACTCGACCTACTAGCACAAACCAAGTAAAAAACTCTACTCGAGGGGGTACTAGTCCTTTCCAGATTCCATTTGTGTACTTGTATCTAAGGATATCACATGTCAAAGTATGTTCCTGCAAGACCTGCACAAATGAATTAGTAGTATAAACGTCATCTTTGTCAAATTTTCACACCACTCTATCTTGTACATTTGCTATCAATCTTACATCGTGCAGGATATCAAGTATTTGATTCAAACTCTCAATCTTCCATTGGCGGAGTTCTCTCCTCCATTGGAAGTTCTACACCCACTCTATCCCATCCCAAAACCCACAGTCCCCAATTACGGATCCTTTGTTATTTGAAACCAAAAAAAGTATCGGAAAGGAGTCTTTCAACTTCTCCGACTGTAGCCATCTATCCTTCCAGAATCTAGTTAGTCTACCATCTCCTACTTCCATAGCAAGTCCATCAATCATCTTCTGTCTGTCATTGTGCTCTTTTATTTGGAGGTTACATATGTCTTTCCACGGGCCCTCTTTTGACGGTAAAACTTGAGTAGATAACAACTGTCTCGGGTTCAAATTATTGCACGAGCATACAACCTTCTTCCATAATGGGCAGTCTTCCTTAGAGAATCTCCACCACAACTTGAACAATAAGGCGGTGTTGCGAATCATGGCATCTCCCACTCCTAGCCCTCCTAGTTTCTTTGGTGCTTGGATCAACTCCAACTTAACAAGTGCTAACCCAGCTCTTCCATCGTCCTTCCCCCAAAAGAACCTCCGTTGCAATAAAATTAATTTTTCCGCTACCGCAACTACCATTTTATACAAACTCGGATAGTAGACAGGCAGGCTATTGATAACAGACTTAATGAGGACCAACTTCTCCCTTTGCTGAGAATCTTTGCTTTCCACAAACTAAGTTTCTCCTCTACTTTATCGATAACTGGCATCCATGTTTTTACCAGTCTTGGGTTTGCTCCTAGGTTAATATCTAGATACTTCACCGATAGAGCTGCCGCTTGGCATCCTAGTAATCCGCACATCCGATCCACTTACTCCTGACTGCAATTTATTGGAATCAAGCTGGACTTCTTAAAATTAATACTCAAACCAAACATTACTTCAAAGCACCTCAATAGTCTCTTGTAATTTCTCACTATTTTCTCCTCCGGTGGACAGAACAATATAGTGTCATCAGCAAATTGCAGATACGATAACTCTATATTATCCTTTTCGACTAGAAGAGAAGAGATTCTCCTATTTTTTACCGCCTCCCTAATCAACCTATTCAACACAACTACAACAAGAACGAATAAGAAGGGTGATAAATGATCACCTTCCCGCAGCCCCCTTTCCATTTTGAACGATTTCGATAGTGACCTGTTTACTATTATGGAGATAGATGCTGTCCTCATACACTCTGTAACTCATGCTCTCCATCTTCTGTCGAACCCCATCTTTTCTAATACAATATCAACAAAGTTCCACTTGATTCAGTTATAGACTTTTTGGAAGTTCAATTTGATGATTGCTGACGCCCTTCATTTCAATTTTAACTACGGTACAGTTTCACATGCTATTAACACTCCATCGTGTATCTTCTTGCTCTTGACAAAAGCACTCTGTGATTCTCCAACTAATTCTGGCATTACATTCTTTATTCTTCTTGCCAACACTTTTGATATCACCTTATAAATGCATCTGTTAAGAGTCAATTAGGATTGACATATTTTTTGTTGAGAATCTTGTTTTTTGAAAATTATTATCAAAGTTTTTTTATATTTTATTATTTTTAAATACATTAGTTAAATTTACTATATTTAAAACTGAGAAATAGTAGTAATTTTAAATTGTTTTTACTTATAAAAATTAAATAAAAAATGTATTAGTGATTAAACGTATTACATAAGTATATTCCGAAGAAAAATCATTAAAGGAGAGACTAATTAGCATCACAAAATTAAATATCAAGAATAAAAAATGTATAATTTTTATTGGAGACCTCATGATTCTTCAAAAAAAAATTATTAACAGCCGGGTATTCACGGTTTTTTTATTTAAATAAATAAATAAAATGATTAATTCCTAAAATACCCAAAATAAGTAGATAATAGAAATACGCATAACCACCTCACCTAAAGCGCATGTAAAATGGAAAAACACATCAATTTAAGAATGGCACCAGCAAAATGGGGGCTGAGATGGAAGAAGAGTAGATAGAAAACGAAACCTGACTTCTCAATACATTTATTATATTACGGCTTAATTTTAACATTGGATTGAATTGAAATGAATTGAATCGTAGTTGAATTGAAATTGGTGATGACATAACTAGTGTCCAAAGTCCTAGGGCTTTTTCATTGTTGAGATCATCTATAAAGTATTGTTTGAATTAAAAGTAAGTTTGTGTTAACATGATTTATGTTTGACAATTTTATACTAAACTTGATTTCGATAAAATAAATATTGTTTAGATAATATTAGTTAAATAATTTTTAGATAGATAATTATTAAAAAAATATGATATTAAATTATAACGTTATCTTTTGAAGTATATTTAATCTTTTTTTAGTATATCTTTTATATAATATTTTTTTAGTATTTTATTTTAGTATGTTATAATTTTTTATTATTATAATAAAAATTAATATTTATTTATTAAATTAAAAATAATATGTAAAAATGGACAACTTTTTAAGTATTTTTTATAATAAAAATTAATATTTATTTATTAAATTAAAAATAACATATTATATTATTCTTTTTAAGTACTCTCAATAATCTTATCTTTTTTACTGTTTTGGATTCCAATTTTTATTAGTAATGCTCTTATTATTATGTATAGTTAACTTTTTATTTAATTTATCATTTATAATAAGACTAATAATGCATATTATAAAAAAATTAGAATACCATTGAAACCAATAAAGACCATATCATAAGTCAAATGACAGTAGAAGTTATAACTTTTTGTTTCAGCTGAACGCACTTTTAAAATGGAGAATTATATTTGCGTTTTGAGTAGAAAAAGTTATCAGACATAAAAAATAACATTAAAAAAACTTAAACGCATTTTTATTTTTTCTAACAAATTTGTCAAACACACCTAAATTTGACCGAAGAATAAAACACAAAGAATTGAATTGATATATAAGTATACGTTATGTTCTAATTTTAATAAGTTTTGATTATGGCAAAACTCAAATTCGCTGTATATGCAAAAATATAATGGTCAATAATAATACTTAAATAGAATTAGATTAACTAATTTTTTTTAGATGAAAAAATATGGAATATGATTTGCAATACAATTGGTTGGTAATTTTATACTTAAAGTAATATATTTTTTATAAATAAATAAATTTTTTACACTTTTATTCTAAATAAATAATGTAATGTGATTAGAATGAAAGTGTAAAACTATAAAAAAAATATAAGTAATATGATTAAGTAATGAAAGTAAAATTACATTATTTATTTAAAATGAAAGTATAAAATTTATTTATTTATAAAAAAATTATATTACTTTAAGCGTAAAATTATAAAAAAAATTAATTTATTTAGAATGAAAATAAGGTGATTAAGTGTAAATATGATTAAAAATAATCGAATACTATGTATAATAAAAAATTGATATTATTGAAGAATAAAATTAAAATTTATTTCTATGTATCGTTTTTGTCCCTAACGTTTTAGTCCTATTTACGTCCTTGACGTTTCAAAATCGTCTCAATTTTGTCCCGCCGTTAATTTTATTAACGGATCTCTAACGGCAGGACAACATTGAGTCAATTTTAAAACGTTAGGGATGTAAATAGGACGATTGAAACGTTAGGGACAATTTTGAAATTTACCCCAAACGTTGGGGACAAAAACAATACTTTACTCAAATAAAAAATTAAAAAAATAAAAATATATTTTTTAAGAGTTACAATTCATATTTTTTAAAAAAATTAATTAAATATTTTTTAACACAATAAGCAAACAAAAATATTTTTATATTATTGTACTTAAATATAATAAAAGATATTTTATATGAGATATTTAAGTATAAAGTTATTTTTATTTTAAAAAAATTGAACTTTTTTTTAAATACCAACCTAAACAAGTCCTAACAACATCATGCACTTTTAATTTGTGTACGATTATGAATTTGGTGATACTCAAAAAATAGTATAACATTATTATTTAAAATTCGTTCTTCGCGTGTTATATCTTTAAAATAATTTTAAAATAAAAAAATAATCAACCCAGCAAATTATATTTTTAAAATAGTTTAATTTTGATGTATGTGTAAAACATTTTACACCGTTGTACAATCATAACTCTTCTCTTGAATAACCATTATGGTCGATGTAAAAGATTATTTTTGTTAATATGATTAGATGGACATGTAAAACATTATTTTTGTTAATATGATTAGATGGACATGTAAAAAGATTTTACACAATACATCAAAATTAAAGTATTTTTAGAAATCTACAAATCATACAAAATTTATTTTGCCCAGCTTCATGGGCATAGGTCAAAATAGATGGAGTTGCGTTTGTCCGTCATACTAAATGGCAACTCAAGAGTTTGTTATACTGCTTTTTTATAAGCCAAGAACTTAGAAATGTATTCCGAAAGTCGTAATCGGCAGATAAAAATAATGGTTAGGCTTTTAATCATTAATTCATATGGTTAGACTAGACTATCAATTAAGTATTGATCTATACATATGGAGCATAGATATAACAATACTTTTTGAACATATTTTCGGTACCTTCACCCACTCTCACAAACGTAATAACATATTACCCACAACTAAAACTAGATATCACAACTAATCACCTATTTAGGCTATTTTTCATTTTTTCTATTCACAAAAGACTATTGGCATTTAGTCTACGTTGATGAAAAAGGTGCATTCCACAACAAAAAGCAACAACTATTATAGTCACTGCTGGGATTGGTAGTTGGAACTAATAAATATGCATGGTCGAGAGAAGTATCATTGCTCTGGAAAATGCAATTTTCCTTTTTGGTTAACACAGATCGTGTATAAGTGTAAGCTTTCAATAAGGATTGCCTAAACAAATCTGCGGGCAAAATTAATTCGGTTATACATGAAAAATAAAATATATAGCAAATTATTCTGAAACTAGTAGTAGACGTCTGTGTTCTTTCTCGAAGCAACAATACATGTAAGAGTAGATAATATTCTAAACAGGGTAACAATATCAATAATCAAGAGCCATAGTCGCTAACACTCAACAACACTCCAAGGAACCATTAACTAATCAAATCTCTAAGCCTGCAATAACAAATAAAAGTAAAGTCAGTTAAGAGTTAAGACTACAAATTGATTTGTAGGGCTAAATATTAATTGACGAGACCCTGAGAATAATTATGCTGTGTTAACTGCTAACCTTGTTTGCAATGTTGTTTGAGAGCCAATCAAGCCCTTCATAAAGTCCTTCACCAGATGTAGCGCAGGTGCTCTGGATATACCTGCATGCCAAGAACATGTCAATGACAATCAGTAGAAGGTTGGAGTCAGGAGTATGGAAATGAATGAGAGGATCCAAATCAATATTTAGGGTTACCAGTGACGTTGACGGAGTGAATGAAGACCAAGCTTATCAGTTATTTCAGCAGCATTCATAGCATTTGGAAGATCTTGTTTGTTTGCAAAAACTAGAAGCACAGCATCTCTCAACTCATCCTGATAAAATATCACACATACAATGAGAATCATGAAACTAAGAGAGAAAATTAAGTTCCCGTAAAAGGAAAAGAAAGAATGCATATTTGGCATATAATCACAGTCACTTCTTCAGAATCTAATACCTCATTCAACATCCTATGGAGCTCATCCCTAGCCTCGACAACACGATCACGATCATTGCTATCTACCACAAAAATAAGTCCTTGTGTATTTTGGAAGTAATGTCTCCACAAAGGACGGATCTAGAAAGAAAATGTTGAGAATATTAACCTCAAAAAATTCAGATATAAACATAGGTAGGCAGATGCCAATGAAAATGCTATTTAAGACGGAGATAGAATGTAACTCTACCAATACAAAAATTGGTGTAAAATAAAATACACATCGATACCAAGCTGAGTCTAAGTCATTACTGAATCCAAGCAACGAACATAAGTTATGAACAACAGATGCCACAGCAATTTAGTTTAAGATCAGATTTGACGTGGTTTTAGAGTAAAGCCAAAAGATTTTCATATTTTTAATTAGCCATAGGATGCCACTAGTATATAAAACCGCTAAGCACGTTTACTTCAAGTACAAAACCATATTCTTAAAATTTAAAATGAGATGACACATTTTAATAAACTGATTACCAGTTATCAAACCTCAGTTCTTGAGTTTAGGAAATTGATAAATCTACAAACAGACACCAGTTCACTATTTATATGAACAAAACATTATGCATTCTCAATCACAAGTTTATATCATAATGGAGAGGAGACATACGAGTTACTATATATCAAACGGATCATTCATCTCCCAACAATACTGGTCTAGGAATTAGGTCACTCAAATGTCATGTGATGAAATCAATGAAATCATTTTGTACTGCGATCTAAAGAAGAGATACCTTGTCCTGGCCACCAACATCCCAGACAGTGAAGCTAATGTTCTTATATTCGACGGTTTCCACATTAAACCCTACATACCAAACGATAAGTCAATTTTGATTATAATTAATTTATTATGAGCATAAATTAGAGTTGATCTGTGGTTTGATAAGAAACAGAGGCATCAAATGCTGAAATTATTGAATTGATCTGAAATGGAAGGGAATTGAAAGGGAGAAGAATGGAAATCATACCAATGGTGGGAATGGTGGTAACGATCTCTCCGAGCTTGAGCTTATAGAGAATGGTGGTCTTACCGGCAGCGTCGAGACCGACCATAAGTATACGCATCTCCTTCTTGGCGAACAGCCTGCTGAATAGCTTCGTGAATGACAGACCCATCTGGAATATTGTGAACGTTCATCAAACAACGCAAACTCAATTAGTTCGATTCCAAATAGCGGATCGGAATGCAATGATGGAAAAAATGAATATCCAAGGGGGAAGACGACGGGATCTGAACACAAGCGAGACAGATCCAATCTAAGGACTGAATTTAAATCGTGAATTGCAATACAGATCGAGGAAACGGAAGAAAGGAGGAGAGATTCGGGAGTTAGGGTTTGTTGAGAAAGAAAGAAGTAGATGGGGTTACCTTGGAGAGCCGAGAAAGAGAGCAATTCGTATGAGCTGAGCTGAGATCTGTTCTTTTGTTTGGATTTTGGTGCCTTTGCAAAGATGCAGGATGGAGAAACAGGACCCTACCCCTTGCTATTTCCTTGATTAAAATGGCCCTTGAAACTCCGTTTTGTTTATTTATATCTACATCTAAAATGTCGCATTTGGATTACGGACCAATTAATATTTATTTATAGAATAAAGTGATAATTAGGTTCTAAGGATTTCGCGTTTAAACAAATTTAAATTCTTAAAAAAAAATAACAAATAGATTTTTCAGAAAATGAATCGTGGACAAATTACATCTTTTCGTCAATTTATGTATTAAAATGGAATGAAATTACTTTGCTGTCCTGTTACGTGAACTGACATATCCATTACAGTCACATATGCAATGGGACGATGTCGTTTTTTTTGTTTCCTTCGTTTATATTTGTTTCACTTTGCCCTTAACCTTCAGTTATTGGCTGTGCAGTAATAAAAGTGATAATCCTTCTTTAACGTACCAGCAAGGAAGAAGACGCCGTTAAAAAAATCGGTGTTAGCGGAGACATCCTCGAGTAAGGTAAAAAATAGTTATGCTTTTGTCAGTTAGTGTAACTCTTTGTCAGTTATTTTCATGGTGGTCCTAATTTTTTCAACTTGTTTAGTCTTCTGCAAATAATGGTGGTCCCATATTTTTTAACTTGTTTGCATGACACATTTTGCCACTTACTCAAATTTTTATGCATTTGTTGAAACTAATGATTAACAGAAAAAGACATACATGCTCTTGATTCTTGAGTTAACTGTTTGTACTAAACAGATGGAGGAATTCGCTATCCTTATGTTTCACCATCGGAGAAAATTTGAGGAACAAACGGGAAGAGTTGAGTTATCGGGATGGGTTAGTTGAGAGGTTTCCAGAGATGGATATGGACATTGTGAACTTCTTTGACTTGAAGGAATTGTTCAAGAGTCTGGGATACGATGATTACAAAGCGATGATGTAGTTTTATCCGACAGCTGCTAATTTTGAAGCCGGTTTGCATCCTATTTTGGAGATTCAGAGATCAATGCTTTAAGGTAGCACAAAATGCAAAACAAAGACTGTAAGGAGTTCTATATATATTTTGAGCATAATATTCTTGGAGGCGAATAAGCTATAGGGTGTGATGAAGTTGGGGATCCTCCTATTTCTTATGATGACAGTAGTGATGATCATGGTTACGAGAGCACTGAAAATGAGTTGTACAAACTTTCACCGGCTGGTGAAGAGGAGTCAGACACTGAAGAGGAGCCTGCAAGAATGACTAGAAAGAAGAAGGTTACGGACAGTAACCGTTCGCCAAATGCCAAAAAAGTGACTTCTCCAAAAGGGAAGAAAGTTACTAACGATGAGACTTATGTAACTAGCAATTCCCCTAAAGATCGAAAGAAGAAGGAATATAACAAAGTGAGGAGGAGTTCAAGACTGCAACAACAAGCCAGAAAACACGTGGGGAACTCCATAACGAGTCAGACTCTAGTTGACATTGGAGATGATAGGGACGAAGACCATCATGAACATCATATGCATGCACAAGATGCTGAAGAGGTTGGGGATGACCCTTTTATTGGATCCTTTTTGGGAGGAAACACGTGCTCACAAGGAGTCAGATGATGAGAAAAATTTTTACTATGAATCAGAAGACTTGCACACTTCTGTTGGAAGCGATGAAGAGAATGAAGCTAACAGGTCTGGTTTTGATGACTTCTCGGAGGGTGCTGAATTTGGAGAAGTGGAACTAGAAATTAGCATGAAGTTTGACACTTTAAAACAGTTTAAGAGGACGCTAAAGGACTAGATAGTAGCTTAGGGTAGAGAATTACAGTGGCTAAAGAATGACAAGCTGAGGTCAAAAGTCAAGTGTGCTGAGAAAAATTGTCCATTCTTAATTTTTTGCTCATGGAATTCAAGTGAAGATTGTTTTCGAATCAAGACTTTTTTTTCCAAGCATACATGCAATCGGGACTTTGGAAGCAATAAGGCAAATGTGAGATGGCTTACTGAGAAGCTTGAGAAGCGATTACGGACACAGCCGAAGCACACAAAAGGAGGCATTGGATCACATAAAGAAAGATTGTACAAATTTACTACAAAAGCATGCAAAGGGCACTTAAGAAGGCAAGGGAGTTAGTAATTGGCAAGAAAAGTGAACAATATAGCAAATTAAGAGATTACCTGGCTGAGATATTGAGAAGTAATACTGGTAGCACAGCCTTGTTAGAAGTTGAGCCAATTCCATAATCTCCTCTACTTTTTGACAAGCTTTATATTTGTCTAGATGCATGTAAGCAAGGTTTTAAGGTAGGATGTCCCCCGTTGATTGGGCTAGACGAGTGTTTTCTAAAGGGCTATTACGGGGGACAGTTATTATCTGCTGTGGCTCAGGATTCAAATAACTATTTCTATGTGATAGCTTATGCTGTCGTTGGATTAGAGACCAAGGAAACATGAAAATAATTTTTGACTCTATTGCTAGAAGATTTGGAAGATGTCCAAACACACGGATGGAGCTTCACATCTGACCAACAAAAGGTAAAAACTTAAATGTATTCTTCACTTGTTAGTGTCGCATTGATGTGTATTCGACTTATGGCACTGAATTGTATTCTTCCTGGTTAGGGTCTACTTCCGGCACTTTGTGAGATGATGCCCAATGCACATTACAGAAATTGTGTGATGCACATCTAGAAAAACTTTTTGAAGCAATACAAAAATAAGCAAACCAAGGGTACTATGTGAAAATGTGCTAGATGCAAAACTGCAGTTGAATTCAAAGCAAGCATGGACAAGTTAAAAAAGATAAATGAGAAAGCATGGGCCTATTTAGCTAAGTTTGAGCCCGCTGTGTGGGTCAAAGCATACTTTAGCCACGACCCTAAGGTAGATAACTTGACCAATAACATGTGTGAGGTCTGGAACTCAAGGATTGTGGATTACAGGGCGAAATCGGTATTGACAATGTGTGAAGAACTCAGATGTTATATTATGAGAAGGATGACAAATCACAAGAGACTTTTGGGTGGGTACAAGGGAAAGATTACACCAGTTCAACAAAAGAAGTTGGAGATGCTGAAGAAGGCTAGCGATAAGTGGCAACCACAATGGATTGGTGATGATGATCGAGTCAAATATGAGGTTCGGTGTGATGGGAAGAAGTTGTCAGTAAATCTGGGCCACAACACCTGCACATGTAATGTGTGGCAACTCGCAGGTAGTATCAAACACTTTGGATTTTTGTTGTTGTTGTTTACTTGTATGTGTCAAGAATACCATGTGTGCATGTTATATCTGCTATAGCCTGGGGAAGCGAGCAATCTGAGGACTATTGTCACCCATGGCTGCCAATGAGCTCATTCAATGCTATATACCAACATTGTATTCAACCAGTTCTGAGTGAGCAATATTAGGAGAGGGCAGAAGGATCAAGACCTATTCCACCCAAGTTTAAGAGACCCATTGGCCATCCAAAACTACATACAAGAAGAAAAGATCCTATTGAGCTACTGCTGAATGCAAATAAGGTCAGGAGGAGTTTCAGTGTGACTTGCACCAAGTGTGACAAATTTGGCCATTACTCCAAAACATGCAAAACAGCTCCAGTAACTAAGAAAGGAAAAAAAAAAGAGTCAGAGCCTCATCAAAGAATGGTACACAAAAAGATGCACCACAGGCTGACAGTGCTCCCCAGGTAGGGAACCAAGAAACCATTGTTGCACCCGACCCACAGCCACAGGTAATCATAGTTAATTGTATACTCACACTATTATTAACGATTTAGTTATCTGGTATAGTTTGTATTAGGGATCTAAATGTTCTATCACTAACTTATGAGGGGTTTAGTTGTCCTAGACTGAAAAATAGTAATCGATTATTTATAAGCTTAGTGTGATAGTGACTCAATTGTATCATTCATGTCTATTTAGGCAAACCTGGTTCAAGAAGAAAATCATAATCCTGCTGTCACTACTCAAAATGTTGCACCAACTGGGTCTGTGACTAATAAGAAAGTTTAACATGGACCTGTAACAACTGGCACTAACACTAATGTAACTGATGCAACTATAAGTTCTTTGTGGATGATGTTATGTCTGCTATATTTGTGTGTTTAATATCATTAGGATGTGGGTTATAATGAATTTTTCTGTCCACATCGTAGGGCCAATTGGAAGGTGATGTAAAGGAGAGAAAAATGAGGATAAGAAGGTCCACAGGGTTCAGGCCTCCAGGTTAATTCAGGCCTCCAGGTCAAGCCCAAGCCCAATTCAAGCCTCCTAGTCAAGCCCAACCCCCACTAAGACCTTTTGCTCCAGTCCAGAACCAGCTCAGGTTTCCTGCCCAACCTCAAGGCCATAAGCCCCCTTCAACAACAGCTACCTAAGGAAAAAAGCCAACTCAAGTCTAGTCAAAATTCTTTGCCGCTAGGCCACTGAATCTAGCCTTGTTTAGAAAAAAACAATCAATTATAAGGCCTAAACAACCTCACCACAACAACCAACAAGCTCCATTTATGGTATCCTTGCAGAAACCCTGGTTGCAACAAGTTCGAGAACAGCTTCAAGAATGTTTCACTTCATTCCCACTCCTAGATTTAATCCTTAGTTGAAGTCTTCAATCTATGAAACTTTAGTCTTTTGGATATAATGGATTAGTAATTTGGTTGTAATCTATTAGTATTTTGGATATACTTTCTTTGGACTTAAATCTTGTTTTGAATTAGGCACAATATATTGTGCAGTTATGATAATGTTGCTATGTAGGTTTCCTTTTGATTTAGCGACATAAACAACAATTCAGCCTCTTTTTAGATCAACCAATGTAATTGGAAACAATCTTTTGGAAGTTTAGATAATACAACAATGCTTTTATGCTCATTATAGTTATTTCATTTCTTCCAGTTCATCAATGTGAACATCAGATTCATTAACACCAACATCTATAATATATCATACAATGATTCAAAAGTAACTATTCATTATCGCATTCATAATAATACAATTACAAATACTATTACATTCATGCTTCAACAATCTCACTTGAATCACCCAGAACCCTTGCTCCACACATTCACAATTATTGCAACTAAGAAACCAGCCATAAAATACAGAACATTTTTATATCTACTGCTAATAATTTTGCTCGAATTTTCCTTATTTCTACAATCCGTTTCCAGTCTCAGAATTCTCTCCTCCAAATCAATTAATCTATCCTCCACTCCCTACTTAGAACTTTGAACCTCAACATCTCCAGCAACATCATCCAACCATCTAAAGAATTTGCAGTATGACAAATTGTCCTGTAATTGCAACCAAAAACCATACCATGAATAACAGCTATGAATTTTAATTTTGCAGAATACTCAAAAATCACATAATTAAAATCGTTCAAATCTAAACTTACCCTATAGTTTGGGCATCCTAAAAACAATCTATCTAGATTCTCTACCGTTCCAGACTTGTATATTGTTACATATAGCTGACAGTTACACCTGGGCGCAATTTTATTGCTGGAGCATCTTCCAAGTGTTGAGTCACCCCTACAATTGCCACCGCTGCCTTCATTCCTTTCCATTCTTTGCCGCCTCATGCTTTTGGAGCTTCCGGTGCTATTCATTATGCATTATGCTAGGGTTTGGTTTCAGAGTGAATAATTGGGAATTTTGAAAAATTAGAGTTTCGAAGCATTTTAAATCCAAACAATACAGAAGGACTAATTTGTCCCCCCATTCAAAATAATTCCACTGTAGCACTTAACAGATGCCTCAACACATTAACAGTCCATATCAGAGGCGCCGTTAGTCTTACTAACGGAGGGCTGTAACATGTCCACATTTTATTTTCTGAAGGATCTATTTGTTACTTTTTTTTTTGTTCAAGAATTAAATTGTCCAAACACAAAATTCTCATGGACCTAATTGTCACTTTACTCTTATTTATATAAATTCAAAGTAATTACTAACAATATTTTTTTGGTGACATTACTAAAAATATTTGAACCTACCATATTGTAATACTATTGACATAAAAAAAATGGCAATGAGTTATTTGTATAATTGTCCACATTACTTTTTTTTGTCGTTTATTTTGTTTATTAAAAAAAATGATCTTTTCATCTTTTAAATTCACAGCAAGCAATTCGTTTTTTTTTTGGATTTTATATGCATTAAAAATTAAAAACTTTTCATTTTTATTCAATTGTCAAATATTTTTAGAATATTTTTTAACTAATTTCTGATAATTAATATTTTTCGCAAGAGATATTTTTTAAACGGATTTGGATCCTCTAAAGTTTGAATTTTATTTTAGAGAGTAAAGTATGATTTCTCACCATTGATTTTATAGGTGGGACCAAGAATAAATATGAAAGAGAAACTATAAAAGATCACACTTTACTCTCTAAAATAAAATTCAAAATTTAGAGGATCCAAATCCTTCTTAAACAATACGTACATTAGTTTTTTGGTAGTCACTTAGATAAAGACGCTTAAAACGTCTTTTTTTAAGATATTTTTAAATAATTAAAATTTTACATATGTAATCGATTAAAGCATATTATTTTTATCATAATTAGATCGGACAAACTAATTTGGCTAAAAAATCGATGAACCAAATTTTATATCGATCTAAATTAATATCTTTTTAAAAAAATGACTATAATACCCTATTATCGAAAATGACTAAAATACGTTATAGGGTTAGAATTTAGCGTTTTCAAAATTAAAAAATATATATAATAAGAATATTTTAGTCATTTTCTATAATAAAATTATTGTAGTTATTTTTTATAAAAAAGAATATTAATTTAGATCAATTTAAGGTTTGGTTTACTGATTTTTCGACCAAATTAATTTGTCTGATCTAATTTTGATAAAAAATAATATAATTTAATCAATTATATGTATTAAATTTTAATTAATAAAAAATATCTTATAAAAAAGATGTTTTAAGTGTTTTTATCGGAATGTTCTCCTAATTTTTTTTGGTTCACTTAATTGGTCAATAGAAGCATATCATGTTATAGTACACTGTAGGTAGATTAGCTTTGTCCTCGATTAAGTTTTCCATAGTAATATTGTTGGGTAGTGGATGGCGAGTGATAACCAAGTTGTGGGTTGTACCCACGTTGCTTAAGCTTCTATTCATTAGTCACTAATTATTAGTTTGATCTGCAGGTTTTTTTAAGATTATTGTAAAACATACTCGACCGAACATAATTATTAGTCACTAATTATTAATTTGGTAAAGTTTTTACATTTTAAAAGTGGCTTATGAAAACTGTCTTTTAAAAAACAGCTTTTTAAGAGTTGCGGCCTTTGTATTTGGTAAAATCAAATTAAAAATTACTTTTAAAAAGCACAAATAATACAATTATGTTTGGTAAAACAGCTTTTAAAAATTAAAAAGATTATAATAAATATATTTTTAACGAAAAATATCTTTTTTCAAATTCTTTAAAATTTTATATAATATTTTAAAATAAAAAATTATATGATGAGATGTATTTGTATTAAAATTTGTGAAGATTAGGTTGAAAAAAATATATGAAGATTGTGTTAGAATTGGTGAAGATAAAAATGAGAAGTTAGAAATATATTAGGATTCCAACGATAATATAATGGCAAAAAATATATGCATGAAAATAAATAAAATTTGGTACCCATAGCTTTCTTCCTTTAAATTCACTGCTGGCCAAGAATTGAATATCAATGTTTTGTACCATTTGTTTCATACAGTGCGCTTTGTTTTTAATAATCCTTAGTTCCAACTAGTTTCTACTACTAAATTCTTACTGTCAAATGATCACCATAAGTCCATAACCTCCTCTTCCTTCACACTAACTTCCTCAACCAAAAACTGCAGTGATGCTGTCAAATTTGCAACAATTGCTTCTGCATTAGATTATCCTTTAATCATATGGCCCATAAGACACTTTTATCTCACCTTGTGAATTCTTAAGATATCTACTCACCATAAAATAATTACTATCAGGGACATAATCAACACATACCCACCAAAATCACTCACCCTCAATTCTAGTTACCTTCCTAGAGATTATCTTTCTTAACTCTTCTTTTTCACCACAGACCATTGGTTAATAAGGGATTTAATGTGCTCCCAACTCTTAGTAAACTCAGGCACCATATTTTCAAAAAATTTTAAGCTCCTACAATTCCAAATAGCCCACACAACAGCAAAAAAAAGCATGCGCCATCTATTCTTAAATCACCTCCTAACTTCCAGTTGCATCCATCCCTCAGACCAAAACCAATCTTTATATATCCCCAACATAAGGACAGACCTCACAATTTAGTTGGAAAAGGACAATGCAAGAAAAGGTGGTTTAGTACTCCAAATCACAAAGAGGGTATCTTGGCTCATCATGATTTATTATTCCTCTCCTTAATAGTTTTCCTTGGTGTTAAGACCTCCAAAGATCGCAAACCAAGCAACCATTTCAAATTTTGGTATGACTAGACCTCCCTAAATGTCATCAAAGATGTGTTTCATCATAGTTGAGACTCCATTCATTCTTCCAAGAGCAGCATTATAAAATGACTTTTATTACTATCTTAACGAATTGTCATTCATTTATTATCATTCACAATTGTCATCATTACATAAGTCACAACAACTACAGATGCATTTTCTTATAGCTAATTGTAAATCATCTAAAAGTGAAGACATTGTAATCAGCCCCACAAAGAGAAAATGATAATGGGGACGAGATTAGAAATTATATGAATATAAAGGGCAAATAGCAAATGGCAAATTCTAATATTGATTCCAACCATTTTATATGCCAGAAGACATGTCACTTCGGCCCCCTGCCATCCTCTCTGCCTGTTCTCCACGCTCACCTGTACGAACTCTTATAACATCTGAGACAGGAATTACTGCACAAATAATAAATCCAGTTAGCACTTATTTAACTCCAATTGACAAAAAGTTAATGAATCTTGACAAGTTTTTTTCTCTCCTTTTCCTTTTCGGTATATGAACTTTCTTACAACTGTGATTCGAACATAAAAGTTAAGGAAAGCTACTAGATTCAATCTTACAGAATATTTTTCCATCACCAATCTCTCCTGTCCTTGCCTCTTCAATAATTTTGGCTATTACATCCTCGACCTGCAAACATGCATCATATATAAAAATTAGAGATTGTGCAGAAATGAACATTCTTGTTTGTCCAAGATTATTAATGTGATAAAAAAATTAAATAATTAACATTTGAAAACTCTTTTGATACGTGCTTTAAATATTCGTGATATGAAGAATTTAAATATTATTTAGAATTTATTAGTTATAATTTTAGTACAATTTGATGTATTTTTATTTCTATTTATTTAGTTAGTATATTGGGCTTTATATTAGTGGGTTCAGGATTTTTATTATTTTATCCTAACAAGAGGTTATAAATACCTCCTAGATTATTGTAGTCGTCACATATTCAAGGATTAGAGGTGTGAAAACCCTCTTTTTGGTTTCGTGATGAAATCATGATATGGACAAGTTGAGTTGAGTGAGTCCCTCTCTTATGGCATCGAGGAATTAAGTAAAAGGTTGATGAGTCCCTTCGATTTAATTCCCAAACTATGGCGTGGACAAGTTAGATGGAGGCCTTTCTATAGTGATTCTCTTTGTATTCAATTTCAATCTATTCCTTTTGTTTCTGTTTCAATTTAATATATCTTTTTATTCCGTTTGAATTCTTATCTTTTTGTTTATCTTTTATTTCGTACCATCTTTCCCCTTTCCCTTCCTACAAAATTCCATTAACAAAAAAAATATATAGTAGATTACAATGCCCGCCAAATGTCTAGATACCTGATCCTTCCTCACCACTATTTCCATCTTAACTTTGGGAATAAAACTGTCTTCAGAAAATTCAGAGCCTGCAGCAAATAACTTTCCATTAAGTGATAGGTGACTTGTATGTAAAAATGCTTAGTACATTGTCCACAATTACAAACATAGAACACAATTAAAGTATATTGGTCACACAGGTCTAAATGATCACACACAGACATTTTAGTTTAGTAAAGTAACATATACTTAGATATAAAATCAGGGACAACTAAGCTGCAGACATTAGGGACACACATTTTCAGTACAGTCAGCTGCAAACTTACCTCCTTGCCTCTCTTTTGAACCACCCTGAGCACCAAAGCCCCTAGCATCAGACACAGTGACTCCACGAATTCCCATTTTCAACAATGCCTTTCACATTAAGAAGAAAAACACGAACCAACCATGTCATAGCTCAATAAGCTTAGTAAATCTAACAGCAAAATGCCACTGAAATAAAATGCATACAAGCAATATTTGATTAAAACCAATAGTTCGAGAAGGTAGTTGTATTGGCCAAGTCACCACCTTTGGCCCAAGGCAAGACTATGTACTGCTCACCATATCTTTCTAAATCTATCAAATCTCTGAAAATATTCTCAATAATAACAAAATGATCTTCTAATGGTGAGTCATCAAATTCTAGAAGAAAATAAGAAAAACATTTGATAGAATAGAAAAGGAAGAAGAATGTTCATCTTATTTGGCCTTTGTATCATTTGAGCTATTCTTGTCTTAGGCCAAAGGCGGTTACTTGTCCAATAAGTTGCTCTTTTCTATCTATAGTCACCAAAGCATCACGAAAGTATAACCAAGCTAACCCATTATATACATATGAAAACATGGTAAATTGCCGAAGAAAATTGTAGCAGAGAGCTAACTTAAAAAATTTCAAGAGGATTCTTGAGTGTGGAAATGAATTCACAAGTTGAAATTATGCACGTCAGTATGTGCTTTATATACAGGCTGCATGACAAATAAATTAAGCTCAAATTTAAATGTGCATGAAACTTGGAAGTAGGTTTGTTCTAATATTAACATGACAGCAAGAAAAACTTCTAACACAACCAGTAACTAACTATTCCGTATCAATAGGCAGGTACTAAGATATCATGCCAGTATTTTCAATTCTTTATATCCAACACATTTAACAATAATAAATATCGTATACAATGTTTTTTAAGCTCAACATTAAAATGCATCGGTAACAAAGTGAAGAGTTGTGGTGATAATGCATATCTATACAGTAATGCAGCGGAAATAAAAAGATCAACCTCGCATTGCAGAGAAATAAATGGCGATGATGAAAAAGGTGAAGATGTCTCACCGAAGAAACCTTAGGGATCCGCCATGGCCTGTTGCATAGGACAATTGACAGCTTAAAACAAACGCAGCTAAGACATAAACACGTAGCTATGATACAAAACACTCATGCTACACAACTACACCGTAAATCTCTTCCATGAACATGAGAGAGAGAAGGTAATAACCTAAGAATGGCTTCCACTTTGTAGAAATCGGAATCTGGAACATACTGAGGCACTGCCATAGAGAGAAATAGAGAATAAGCAACAAACAGATTTAGCAATAGAACAACAGTTTCATTCTTAGAATTTGTGAATATAGATAACTTTTCTCTCCATTTCTACATGGATTCGTACCTGAGGGAGTCTGAGCCCTGATTATGGGAAAAATCCCGGCGGCATTTGCAGCCCTGCGCGTGAGAACCACGTTCCGATGAGACTCTCGGAAGCGCGTAGGCATAGCACTGTAACCTGCAAAACGCAATTGAGCTTCTCTCAGATGAAAACTCGGAGCGCCAAACAAGTGCGTTCTCGTGATCGCGGCCATCGCTTCTTCTTCTTCTTCTTCTTCTCTCCCTCTCTGTCTCTCTCACTCTCTCACTCTCACTGAGCTTCGACGTTAACGCCTGCCTTTCCAGACCGCGGGCGGTTAAAATGAAAATTGATAAGACACGTCGGATTCCAAGTCCTTACAGTAATTAATGGGCCTGGCCTTGTATTGTTGGCTGAGAAAGTCAGCCCAACAAGAAGTCAGTTATAAACGGGCCAGGCCCAACTTTAAAGTGGCGAGTTGACTGCTTGAAGAATAACGACCAGACACCAGAGGATTGAGATCGGTGCTTGTAGGTTTGACGATGGAGGATGAATTCGTGTACAGGATAAGCACAGCGAAGGAGTGGGAGTTGTTGCAAAGCAATGGATCCATTTTCGGTGGGGATCTTGACAAGTCTTCGGGTTTCATCCATCTCAGCAAGCTGAACCAGGTTCTCTCTTAAAATTGAGATTAAAAATTTCAAAGTTTGGTTAAGATTCGGGTCATATATTATATGATATCAATATTGCAGGTTCGGTCTACGCTAGAGAACTTTTTCACCAACACCAAATTGGAACTCTACCTGCTTCAGATTGATGCTAAAAAGGTAGTTTTGAACTTGCACCAAAGAATGGAAAGTTAGTTAGCTGTTAGATTTCGTTAGTGATTAGAAGTTGGTTATCATATTATTTCAACTAACACACAGCCAGATGTAACTTGTAGTAGTAAATATTCTGTAAAATGATCCTGATTTCAGTGGTGTGATTAATGGATCTGATGACAATTCTGGTGGAATTATAGTAAGGCATTGCAAAATGAATCTAACTGATATTGGTTTCATTCATAAAATTCGTACTTCTCCAGGGCATAACTGACAAATTCTAGGTCCTCTGGTTGTTGCAGCTTGGCGATGGTTTGATATATGAAGTTGTGGATGGCACAAATAGCTTCCCTCATTTCTATGGACCGTCTCGAAGCTTTGCCCCTCTTCCTCTGGATGCCGTGACAAAAGCAGAGAAGCTGTGTCTCTCAGATGGTAAATTCAGTTGCAGTTTGTTTGATTAACTCTTGTACGAGGGTAATGAAAGCAATTACTTTCCTATGTTACTTGTAAAAGAAAGGATTGTACGCCACTAACGAATAATTGAAAATAAATGAATTGAATCATCTTAAGTGATATATGATGATGTGATTATTATTTATTTGGTATCAAACAATTGAAAATGTCCGATGCCAAGTCGTACATTCTTACTGTACTAATCCTTTCAGCAAGAACCAGAACAAATGTTTTGTCTGTGGTACTGTGCTTCTAAACAACTTGCAACAGATTCCCTATTATCAGTGCAGTGATTAGAAATTTAGAACAATGTAATCGTCTTTCTTATACAGTACTGTATAATAAGGCGATCAATGAGCTTATTAGGTACTATCCTCAACTACAACCCATTTGCCAACAAACATAATTGAAACCTGATATATTTATGTCACTGGATTCTAGTATATACCCGTTTTCATCATTGCTAATTAATAAGGTTGCTTTGGGATTAAGGATACTAAATATAATTACAACGTCAACCCCATCAATATATTTGGATCTACCACCATACTGGTAAAGTAGATGGAGTTCTTCAATTGAAAAACAAAATAAAATTGAATGGAGTCTATTTCATTACAAAGAATCTCGTGGTGGCAAGCAGTGTTGCAAGAAGTATGATTTCTATCTTGTCAGTACTTCACTCAGCAAAGAAAGCATTCTTT
Organism: Arachis duranensis; assembly: GCF_000817695.3. Classification (NCBI taxonomy): domain Eukaryota; kingdom Viridiplantae; phylum Streptophyta; class Magnoliopsida; order Fabales; family Fabaceae; genus Arachis; species Arachis duranensis. Next base: position 6,938,464 of record NC_029777.3, on the reverse strand, counting down.
CTTTCTTTGTTTGCAATTCAAAGAAATTTCATTTGCTGGTAATTATGGTAACGTACGTAGCAGCACATAAATAATTTGAAAATTCCGAAAAGTCATCACTGTCACTGTCTAATTGCTGGAATATTATTGAGTCAACTATTGCCACAAATAAAAAAACTAGGTCATGTGAATAAGTGAGTGCAATATCACTTCATCTGTAATAGGTGGTACTTTGCATTTCAATGTGATCTTATACAGTGATGAGTCGGTGCTGCTTGTATCATTTGCAGTAAATACTTTTCTTTGCAGAGAAGCACGCATTAGCAGATCAGATAACATTTCACATGGGGTCAATACATAGATAAAGTGATCTTGGAGTGCTTTTATTGTTATTATTATTATTTAGACACATCTTCAACTATAAAAAATTAAAAAGTTAAGAGCTTTACTTGAGTGTCCATATAATAATACATAACACTTACGAAATAGGAAGTCAAAATAAGCGATCATATCAAAGATAATAGAATTGGCAAGGGAGGGTCAGGGTTGATGTATGTGTCACTAGCTAATATGATGTATCACTCTTCTACCTTAGCTTGCTTTCAAATTGATATCATTGTAGGGTATGTATGGCTATGTCTCGAGTTATTTCTATAGGTTTCATCCAATCCCTCTTTGCTTGTGTGGTTGAGGTTCGGACTTAGGGCACAACAAACAGATACGGACAAATAATGTTTTTTTTTTTGTTTTCTACGGTATCTTTAATCCGACAAGTCAAAGACTAATCCGTTGAAGTACTGAGTTCCATTTAAGGGTTTGTCGCTGGCCAATAAATTGCTGCATGCACGAGACAAAATTCGAACTTGCTTACACAGACTAATGAACTAACTAATAGACCAACTCAATTTGATTAAATACGGACAAATAATGTTGCTAAAAAAAGTGGAAATCGGTCAACGGTAAGTACTGTAATCTGATTGAGTTCGTCTTCTAGTAGGCCCGTAAAACAATACACGTTTTTTCTTATATTTATATTTGGAAAAGTCTAGGGACCAGCAGTTTTGTTGAATTTTGGTCAGCATGTAACCAGCAGAGGAAGGTGAACCATTGGATAAAATCTCACACCAATCTCACACCATCAAATCATCATTTATGGCTAATTGATGGCTAACAATCACAAAAATTGTTGGCCCCTAGCATTGCTCTTTATATTTTTGTGTTATAACTTATAAAAGATTTTTTATTTGTCTTCTTTTCTATCGTTTTTAATATAAAAAAAACAAAATATATCCAAATATGATGCATATAACATTTTTCAATAAAAACAAAAAGGATGATTAGTGTTATAAAAAATAATAATTATATAATTTTTTNACTAATCCACGGGTCCACCAAAAAGCAAATTAAATTAACACTTTAAGCTTATTTACTTGGTGGAACGGAATGGATTATCTACTTAGCCACCCATATTTAAAATTTGTAATAATTTTCAATCATCAAATAAGATCTAAAAAATTTTAAATACTATGGTGCCCAATTCTTGGTAGTAAATTCTTGTATGTTCTCATGGCACCATACATTTATTTTATGGTCGTTTATCAAATAACATACATATTTTATGGTCGTTTATTAAATAACATACATATCCCTCTTTTCTTTATAGGTCCTTTTGTTCAAGGAAGGAATATTTTACGGAAATTAATTTACATATGGCTCATGAGGTGGTGAAGTGCGGTGATATGGGGAAAGGGAGTGATGCACAAAATGGTGGTGTCAGGTGGGAACTACTCGGACCCTCCGAGTTCTAATACCAACTCGCACCGTCCGAGTTGCATGCAATCCACTGTAGCCAGGTTGGAACTCGGACCCTCAGAGTTGCAGCACATCACGGACCGTCCGATTTCTGAAGAAGCTAAACGCACGGTCCGAGTTCGTTGTTGCATGTAACACGCGTCGCTCTCCACGTTTCCCCCGAACGGTGCCCCAGTTTGAATAAAGAAAGAGACCCAATTGCTCTTCTCTCACCATCCGAAAACCAAAGACACACACTTCACTCTCAAACCTTCTTCTTCATCTCTGAAACTCATCCTTGCATGGTGGAGAAGAAGCAATCATGCCCAAGAAACATAAAATTAAAGATGTTGATCGATGTGAGCTTCATATTATTCATTATCTCAGTGATCCTGATTATGTAAGTATTTTTTAATTATTTCTAAGATTTAGAAATTTATTTATATTTATAATTATTAATATTAAGAATTTTATTATTATGATGGTGATTGTTGGTTAAAAATGCATGTGATATATAGAAAAATAGATGCAGTTTATATTTCAATATTTCTAAAAAATTTTTAAATTTTTTTTTGCAGATTTTTAATTAAAAATATTATTATTAATAGGAAAATATAATCATTATTAATGATGAAAAGGAAAGATTTCGGTTGGTATAAAAGAAGAAGTAAATAGATATCTTATTCAGTAGAGAAAGTTGATATTTTTTTAATTTTTTATTAATTTCTAGTATAATTATATGTTTTAGTTAATTAAGCATATTTAAATAGTGATTTAAAAAAGTAAGTATAACTGTTAGAGGAGAATTTAAATGTTTATGTTATTGTTATTGGTATTGTGACTGATAAAAATGTTAATGTTTAATGATTAATAGGAATATTTTAATTAAGCCATGCTATTTTTTTAATTATGACAATCTTTATAGTATTAGAATATGAATGTTAATGTTGTGTAGAATTGTTGATGATGGCATATACTGATTGTTAATATTTTTTGTTATGGAGGGAAAAATGTGTTTCACAAATGAGTAATTAGTATTAGATAATATTTAAATTGTTGTAATATTGTTGAGAATATTCGTTAAGAATAAATAAATGTATAGGTCATGACTTTTATTTTTAATTATTAATAATTTTAAGGATTAATTCAATAATTTTAGAAGTTAAAAGAATTAGTTATATATGGATTTACTGAAATGATTGATGATGGTAAGTTAGTAACTGTTAATTATATGACTAGTTATTTGTGATGTTTTTTGTAGAAATTAAGAATGTTGACATGTAACCACCCAGTTCCTCCGGATCGGTACAACGATAGGGTGGAGGAGCATTTACGGATTACTGGGTTCTATCATGTGTCTCAGATTGGGATAGTTCAGTGTCAGAAAGCATTGGTAAATGCTCTAATCGAACGTTGGCACCCAGACACACATACGTTTCACCTCCCCATTGGTGAATA
>NC_029777.3:6916368-6934427 GCF_000817695.3 Arachis duranensis | reverse complement strand
AGTCATTGTGTTGGAGTTATGTGTTGTGGGTTGTAATCATGATTTTTCTTTAATTTTTCAGTTTGTCTGGGTTGCCTATGCTGTGGATCGTGTGGATCCGAATATAATTCCTGCTAAAATATACATGCAATCGGTTATCTGGAGCGCGACAGTTCCATTGGTGTCGTTTGAATGTGTCGAGTGGCATGCCACGGATAGGTTAAGGCGACAGTTCGGTTTCGTTCAGGGTATACCTTCTCAGGAACAGAATTTGGATAAGGCGCATGGAGAGATTCTTACTGGACCTAAAAATCTCAACTGGGCCACGACACCGACTCATTCAAAATGGGTAATGCATTGGACCAATAGGTATCACTACGTTCTTTCTGAACTTCCCATGCCTTCACAGCATCCGTTGGATACCTACCTGAACTGGTACCGATCAAAATATGGGTCCCGCTTAGCCTTGTCGAATCTTGCGGGTGAAGAGAATAATGAAGGCAACCAGGATCTGGATGTGGGCAATGAGGATATGGATGAGGGTAATGAACAAACCGATGAGGGTAGTCAGGATATGGATGAGGACAATGAAGAGCAGGAGCAACATATATCACCTGCAATTCCGCCTCCACAAGAACAACCTCAAGCCTCAACCCAGTATCTACCTCAGACACAGTTCAGCCCATCATATCCAGTACAGCAACAACATTGGGGTATGTCACAGTTTGAAATAGGTGCGGGACCTTCTTTTAGCCAGTTGCTTGGGTTCATGTCTGCAGATGGAGCACATTCACAATATGGCGATCAGCCTGAGTTTATGCCTGGCAGGTATTCGTTGGATGCAAGGTATCCAGGCCATACCTCATCCGTTGCTTCTGGAGGCTTTGTTTCTGTTGACTCTAGTAGGAGTGAGGGTGGACGAGGTGTTCTAAATAGTCAAAATCCTAACCGATGTAACATGGGACTCATTGAGGAAGATACTAACGCACTCGATCAAGAAACCGATGCGTATCTAGTAGATGACCCTGATGAAGAGGGCGATGACGACGACGATGAAATTGAAGAGTTCGATGAGGATGAAGAATCTCGCAACGATGGTATTATGTTTACTATTTTACATTGCATATTCCATGAGTTATTTACTTTCTTTGCATATATGGCATTATGTTGTTGGATTTTGCTTCTTTATTTGTGGTATTTATGTTGGTATATGAATATGTAACGTGCTGCACATACTTGTTTGTTGAGAATCCTTTACAGGTCAGGCACGCAGTCCAGATGACAACGTCAAAGGTTACAATCTGAGGATTGATCCGCCACGTCGGAGTGCTAATCGTTTCACCCCTTCTGTCTTCAAAAAGGCGGCCAAGAAATGCAAGAGCTTTGTGAAGGATGTAAAGTGGAAATTGAGAAAATAGTTCTTTTCTTTTGTTTAGAGTTATTTGTATTTGTTAAACTTTATGTATTCATGACTTTATGTAATTTTATGGGTTATATGTATTTGTTAGACATTATGTACTTATATGTATTTGGTAGACATTATGTACTGATGACTTCATGTAGTGTTTATAGTTATTTGTATTGGAGTTGACATTATGTAACGATGAAAATATTTTATCGTTTATACTTATTTGTATGTGTTGGACCTTGTATAGAGTACTTAAAATGTGTTGGACATTATTGATGTATTAGCCATCTGGAGCATGTAATAATGTCTCTTAAAACCTTACTATGATACTACAGATATTTCTCAGTTGATGTATTAACCATCATATTATACAATGCTACAGATATGTCATAATACTAGAGTGTCATTAATGATAAGGTTACATATAGCAGGTCATGTTACCTCAATTTGCTCAGTCAGGTTTTATTATACAATATGATATTAAAACTGTGAACCTAGGGGGCTTCTCTGTTGGTATTTGAACCAACAGACCGACGGCATCTGCTTCGACTATGTCCCTCAGCACCACATAGAGTACATCGCCTAGGACGACGTAACATCCTCGTATCCATCTCATTCAGAAAACGCGTCATCCTGGGCCGACCTTTTGACACCCGTCGCATGTATGGATTCGGTATGAACCGAGGTCCGTTGTAAGCAGGCCATGTAGTGGGATTACCCAGTGGCCTAAACCGTGCTCGGTACACCCGCCGCACTTGCTCCATCTTATACACATCATGAACATAAAGTCGCCAATCAAGTCGCTGGTTGGCACAACATGCAAATACATGTCGACAAGGGATTCGGTCCACTTGGAACTCACCACAGTCACATCGAAGGCTACGTAGATCAACAGCAAACTCTAGCCCACTTGGCATCTCACGAACCTCAAAGACCTCATTCTGGCGGTCAAAGCAACTAACCTGTATGTTTCCTGATGCAAGTTGGTTTGCATGCAACTTCGATGTCACTATCTCAGAAAACACATGGCCAGCATTGATCCGGGCTTCCGCATCCGCTCTTTTACGGGTGACAACTCATTTAGTCTGTAGAATGTTGCCTTCACAAGAGCAGTAATGGGAAGATTGCGGGCACCCTTCAATACTGAGTTGATGCACTCCACTAGATTCGTCGTCATGTGACCCCATCGGTACCCGCCATCAAAGGCCAGTGCGTACTGTTCGCGAGGAATTCGATCTAACCAGTTTGTGTATGCCTCGCCGCGGTCCCTTAAACGCTGGTAATGCACTTCGTACTCCCGCACCGTCCTCGAATATCCTAGCAGATCAAAGCATGTACAAACCAAAGTAATTAAATTCAATAGATTTATTTAAGGCACATCTATTAATAATTTGCTTAAATTTAGTAAATATTTACCGATGTTAACGACCAATTTTTGTAGGTAAGGTGCCTTGAATTTTCTGAGAAAATTCGACTCTATATGCCTGATGCAAAACATATGAAAAGCTCTAGGAGGTGACCAAGCTCCGTTACTTCGTTCGACAGCTGCATTGATGGACTCGTGCCTGTCAGATATTAGACCCACTCCATCCCGAGTAACAACATGTTGACGGAGGTTACTTAGGAAAAAATGCCATGCATCAGAAGTCTCTCCCTCAACAATAGCAAATGCAATCGGAACGATATTGTTGTTTCCATCCTGGGAAACTGCCACAAGCAGACAACCCTTATACTTTCCGTACAAGTGAGTACCATCCACCTGGACAATTGGTTTACAATGTCTGAATGCCCTAATGCAAGGGTAATAACTCCAGAATACACGATGCAGTACCCGAATATCACCCACCAAGTCATCGCCTTGATATGCAGGCATAGTCTCAAAATGAACAACAGCTGATGGCTCCTTATGACACATAGCCTCAAACTATATAGGCAAGGCTTCGTACGATGCTTTTCAGCCTCCAAATATTTTTTCTACTGCCTTTTGCTTTGCCAACTCCTGCTGATCAAGCTAACCCTGATAAGCCAATCACACCTTGACCCATACTGTGTACACTTGGCATAAAATGTCAACGGCTCAGACTCATAAACCCGGTAGTCTACACTTCGTCGTATGGTATACTCCTTAACCGCCTTAATAACAGCTTCCCTGGAACTGAACTCCATCCCAACAACGAATTCACCATCTGCGACCATAGGAATTTCTGCTGGGGCAAATGCCATAAGATAAATTTCATTAATACGCAGCAAATGTAATAAACCATTATGCTTTAAATAAAAAATTATCAACATTTTAAGATATCACACTAAACAACGTAAGCACATCAGCAGCAAATGTAAAAAACCGGACCGGACCGGCCGGTTTGACCGAAAAACCAAACGAACCGTCCCGGTCCGGTCCGGTTCATGCCATTTGAACCCTACAATAGGTCGAACCTGTGCCGATAATTGTTACAAACTCATGCAATTTGCTACAACCATATCTTATACAACATAAATATTATTTCCTATTAAACAGATGGAGCATATAAACGAAAAGAATAAATGACTTAACGGGTCGAGGACCGCTTAGATCCTGACTACTTCGACACATAACGCATGATTAAATATTGCTAAAAAAATGGTAAAATCTTCACAACTCAATCAATGCCTAACTACAAAAACACTTATACCAGGATTACGTACCTCCAGTCATATATTCCGGAAATTCAGGAACATGCATGGCTTCCAAGTCTAAAACTCGCATGAATGATGGCTCCTCAAACGGCACTTCGTTTGCAAGTGCATTTGCCACTTCTATCCGCTGCTGAGTTCAAACAGAAACAAATTTGTAACTTCTTCAAAAAGGTCAAAACAGCAACTTAAAAAGTAGGCATAGATTCAACCCCCCTTCTCTAAGCCTACTACAACCTTCACTCTTCTTCACTGTCACTATTATAATCTTCCTGTAGAATATTCCGGTCAGCCTCAGATTGTTCGAACTCAACATACAACTCGATGAACGAGATCTGAGACCGGTTTTCAATATACATTGAAAACATCTCCTGCATGCTTGCATCGTCCGTCACATATTTGGATTGATATTGTACGAATCCACCAAACACCTGTATGGGATATCTGTATAGAATACATGATATATTTCTTGCCCTCTCAGAACCAATTTTTTCACAGATTACTCCTTTTAGCTCCTCAAATGAAATAATAAAAGGAATAACAATATCTACTGGGCTTTCACAAATAAATTTTACTCCTTCAGCCGTTTCTAACAAAATCTGACCAAAATAAAATATTTTTAGCAATACTCTGTCACTCATTTTTTTCACTCACTATAATAGAAACAGATACTACATTATCAAAATCAAAACTGAAAAAAAAGAGAGAGTTTTGAAGAAGAAGAAAGATGCAGCCGTCGAAGGAGAAGGAATACCCAGCTGCTTTCCCACCTACCACTTCACTTCACCCTTTTATATCACAACCTTTGAGGAACTCGAACCCTACGACTAGGTTAACTTGAACCAAAAAAATTCATCTCTGAGACAGAACTCGGACCATCCGATTTCATTGTCTCCTTGCCACAAAACAGAGGGTCCGAGTTCATTGTTCACCATTTCATTCTCTCAGCTAAGAACTCGGACCCTGCGATTTTCATACCCATTCCTTAGATGCCAACTCGTTGGGTCCGATTCCATATACTTAAAGTTCTATGTCGTTGCCCAACAAATCGGACCGTGCGTTTTGTTTATAAAAGTTTCAAGTCCTATGAACTCGCACGGTCCGAGTTCCTTCTTCCCAAACTGACAAAAATCTGTCCCACATTTATGTGTATTCCCCCCTAACTCCATATCCAGGTAATGCACACACATGTCTTCCATAACGATAAAATTGAGCCAATATTTTAGGGTGCTTCTACATGGATGTGAGTTCGCTTTCGCATGCACTTAATCATTTATATTAAGTGGCACTTTCCCTTTAGTCTTAACTTTAATTATAAGTCCAATTTAAGCCACACACAATTGCGTTCAGTCATAATGATTATTACCCGGTTGTAATTGGTATATAATGTAAGGAGGAACTGGGTTTAATTTAGGACCTTGATTTATTTACCACAAAATTTTTGTTGAAACAATGGTAGCCACTCTAGTCGGTAATCACTCTTTATCTGCGTCAAACACTTTGTAAAGTCTAAGAAGTAGAAAACAAAATAAACAGATCCGAATATCCATTTTGTCATTAGTGTCACATGGTGTGAATATCCATCTTCAGAAAGGTTTCATTATTCCCGGTTGCCCGTGTGGGCAACTTGTCTGGAGTACATAAAATGGAACAATTTTATGTAATTTTTTTCTTTTCTATATATAACGAGTATTAATGAACCTTGAAAATTTTCTAATTTCTACATTATAACTTATTTATGGACAATATATATAATTGATTATAATTACATTAGTTATTTTATATTGTATAATTTATGTTTATTTATTGTTATAAATATTAATTAAATAGAATACGTCATTATTATTTTTATTTTGATTTAAATGAAAATAAAACCAAATTTACTTTGGCCTTTAGGATTTAATGAGAATTAATAGCCAAATATATAAATAGGATTCCAGAATTTTAGTTCTCAGAATACCAAAATTACTTCACATAATTCTTATCCCATTAGAGAGTTATTATTCAACCTAAAATAAAGATTTGATATATTTTGGTTAAAAAGGATTAAAGAACTACAAGAATCAAACATTTTTATTCATGCTCAAAAATTCAAATATGATTCTTCTCTCATATATCTTTTTTTAATAATTTAACATAAATAGTTTTGGAATTAAAAAATTCATAAGTTTATTCTTTTAAATAATTATTTATATAATTAATATAAAAATTAATTATTTTTGTTAATATAACTTTATGTGATTGGATGTACAATAAATAATTTTTCACTGATAATGGCATTAAAATTAAATTTTATATATATTATAACATTAATTAACGATGAGGGTCAATGAATGACCAAATATTAAGGCAGTGGCGAGAGAAAATTGGAAAGTAGTCTGCAATATTATATAATTAATCCTCAGCTGCTTGTCCATGCAATTATAAACAAAAATAGATAATAGAATTGATCAAAGATCAAGTAGTGATGAATAGAATGTTGAATGAAGCAATAACTTAACATGCGGCCAGCCTGATGGAGCAATGAGAGTGATTATTTATACGAAAATATTTTTATATAAAAATAATAGTTAAAATATTGATGATATGTATTATATTAAAAATTTTAGTCAAATATATTACATTATCCAACGATTTTCGATCATTATTTTTAGGTGAAAACATCTTCAAATGATTAGGTGTTCAAGTTTAATAAATAAATAAATAACTCAAAGGGTTTGGATAGAAGAATTCATTGGACTAAATAATCCTCTGGCGGTGATGAGGTTATAAACTTATTGTGGGAACTAGGAATTGCCAAAGTACACATTATTATATTTTATCAACAGCGCAGCGCACTACTACTACATACCCATGTATTTATATTCTACCTACCAACTAGCTACCAAAACATAAAGCTTATTATACCAGTTTTTTACATGTTCCATTATTGGGAGATTATAGGTGGGTGGTGGGAATTGCATGCTCAATTGGTTTTTTTCCTCCTTTTAGTACAATTTTGTCTATTTTAAAAAAATAATAAAATTTTGTTTTAAATAATTTAGATTTGCAGAAAAAAAAATTAGCAAAAGTACTTAAATAGAAAGATGAGATAGAAAATGGACAACCTAAAAAGATCATAAAATATTTAAAAAAGATCTACGTACCAACAATTTTTCTGTAGATATGATACATGATATAACACAATAATTCATTTAATTCATATAGTCAACCTCACCTAATAGAATAAAAATTTGTTTTTAGTACAATTTTGTCTGTAATTAATTGTCTTCACTAGCAATGTCCAATGAAACATAAATGAAAACAAGAGAAGAGGACGAACAAGTTGATACTATTATTATTGAAGTGGAAAATATAATGTATGTTCTAAACTTGTAATACCTAATTGATCATCAAATGGTAATTTTTATTATATCTTTCCTTATTATTTTGGGTAATGCTAGGGAGACAAAGATATAAGTCAGAACTTGCCTTATTTAGCATTCATTAATTGTTGCGACAATTAATGAATGTTAAATAAGTCAAGTTATGGCTATTTTTGTTTGATTTTCTTTGGTTACCAAACATTTTCGATTATTTTTTAATTTCAGCGTGACTTCTATTTTGATACAAAGTTCATCTTATTCATTACTGGATTTTATTAAGTAGTATACCCAGTGGCGGAACCAGAAATTTCATAAGAGGGGGTCAATTAAATACAAAATAAATTAAAATATAATATAACAAAAAATTAACAAAACATGATTTGTAGCATATATATCAAAGGAATAATTATATTATATAAAAGTCAATATTCAACTACATACTTTAAGATTTTGGTATTTTTAAACTTGCTCGACGATGCTTCATGGAACTAAAATCATCAATTATCATCTCTGAAGTGAATTTTGAAGCAATCTCCTTTTCAATATATACAATCATATAATCTGCTAAAAATTCATCTTCCATCTTGTTTCGAAGCCTTGTTTTAATAATCTTCATAGCTGAAAAGGCCCGTTCAGTTGTTGCTGTTGTCCAATTGCGAAATCCTCCTGATGTGAATGGACTTGATTTTCTAGAAAATAAATAGCATGGAAGACAAAATGCAGCATCCACTTCTGGCGAATATTCTAGCCAAGAAAAACTCTTAAACCAATGAGTTTTGAAACGACGAGGATGACTTTCTAGACCAGAAAGAGGGTACTCATCCATAATAAATTAATATGGTCCAAACTTTATGTATGCTCTACGAATTTCATCTTGTTGATTGATAGGATAATTCCAAATTTGCGGACGCTTTCCGGGATCACGCATCAATGTATCAATATTAACTTGATCTATTTCAGTCCTTGCTATTTTGGAAGCAGGGGGTTGAATATCTTGCTCAACAAGTTGTGTCACAGGTTGTTCAATAATATTTTGAACATTACTCAAAGAATCTGAAGCTGAATTTTGTTCATCATATATTCTCTCTTTTCTCTTGAAAAATGAGTGAATTGTTTTCATCTTTGACATTTTTAACTTAACTTGAACTATCTAACAAAAAAAACAAAAACAAAAACAATTGCATATATGTTATTTTAAAAAAAAATATCAAACCTATTGAGCAATAACAAATAATTTTAGAAACACAAATATATAATAACCAAAAATAAAGTTATTGATTTACCTGATTATTTTTTGTTCCAAGTCTCACAAAAAAATAATTCTATTGAGTTTTGTCCTCACTTCAATCTTTGAACACTGTCCATTATAAAAAAAAAATTAATTATTTTAAATAAATAATGTAAATAATACTTGACATTGTCATTAACTTAAAAAAAATTGAAATATACCTCTTTGAATCTTTGTTGTGCATTCAATGGTTAATATTTTGTTGTTCACTTCTCTTCAATGGTTTTTCTTCATATGTCTTGTTTTGGTATGAAAAGAAAATTAAAATGAGAAGAGTAGAAGACCAAAAGTTTGGAAACCACTAAAAGAGAGAGAAAAGTGGCGCTGATGCCTCTAATGGCTTGAAACAAATATTTGAAAAATGTACTAGTGTTACTTTAATTAATAGTATGGGCTTGGGCTAGTATAATAGAACCATTTTTATTAATTATTAGAATGGGCTATTTGTTAACAAGAGCAACAATAATTCAAATATCTAATACATAATGCAGTTTTTAGTTTTTTTAATTTATAAAATTTTGTAAGTTATATTTTTTTTAATATTATATATAAAAAAATTTAATATTATTAATTATTACTATTTACTATTTTTTTTAAAAAAATTTGGGGGGGACCATGGCCACCTTAGGTCCCCCGTGGATCCGCCACTGAGTATACCAAATAAACATTTACTGTAATATAATATAATATAATGTTTTAAATAGCATCATATATACTTGTATAATTGAATTTTGTTCAAGGCTTTTCTTTTTCGTCCAGTTCTGTGAATGATATTGCATTAATTGGCCCAAAATAGAGCAGATGGGGGCACTTCTTGAGGATAGCATTGATAAATGAGTCTTATAGAGCAATATGGTGACAATTATAGTTTACTTGCTTTTATCACTACATATATACACAACAAAAGAAAATGATCGGCAAAGAAAAATGAAATGGAAACAAGATAATTTTTTTTCTTTTATTCTTTTTGAAAAAAAAAGTCTTGTTGATTAGTGTATATGGCAAATTTCAATCACAAAAGAAGTTTCCCGTTAAGTGAAATAACGATCACACATTGAAATGGACCTACCACTTCGTCAATGGTTGTGAATTTCACATTGAATATATGGTGCTATCGCCTTTTATTGACAGTCTATTGTTTCTAGCTTATTTTCCAAAGAAGCCTTCAATCATGAGAAAGAATAAAGTTTGGTGCTCGACAAAATCATTTCAAGGCTAGCAATAGTTTCAATGATGGAAGAGAATTACTTTATATATAGAGCAAGATTTTGGCTCGTATAAACCTTCCCTTAACACCTCAATTATGGTAGGTGTGAGCAATAATGTATGTTCCATTTGTTTTCTTTATTCAAGAGTTTTTCTTGAACGTGTACCAAAAATCATATTACAAATTGTTATTAATTATTATGGACTAGAAGTTATATGAATTTGCATATAATAATAATAATGATGAACAATAATATACAAGTATTTTTTTTCTGCAATGCATCAATTGAGGTTCATGATTGCTTCTATATATTGTGTTTAATATATTAAGTCAGCAATGTTATCATCAATAACAGAATTCTTAGATTCGGAACCATAATGCGCAACGCTTTGAACAAAAGAAACAATAAACAAGACTTAAAGCGATGAGATTAGTAGGATACTGGGGTACAAGGTTTCAATTAAATTTCTAGACACATATATTAGCTAGGTTGTGGCATAAACATTTTCTATCTGATAAGTTTAATTTAAGATTTAATTTTAAGAAGTTTCTAGTTCGCCTTTTTCTTTTAAAACTCTCTTGGTATATTTCTTATTTTTATTTTCTCTTTACCTTTGTCATTCATTTTCGCTTAACGGCTTAACAACATACTGGAGACAGCCCAATGACGATAGGAAACCCAGTTGGGATGATTAAATCAAGATGATCCAACCAACTTAAATTGATCTAATAATTAACTCACTAATTTATTTTAATAAATGTCAAAAGTTATTTGTATGTAATAATTTATTGGTAATGACAAATTTTAAATGTAATTAAAATACGATTATTTTCTTTAAGTGGTGGTGCCGTCGTGGTGATTCTCTAAAAAAAATGGTCCACTTTAAAAAAATTATCTGATTATGTAATAATTTAGATCTCAATATCAACTCAGATAATATCTAGTATAATAGAGTCATAGAAAGACATTTGCAATTACAGATTAAGAAACAATAGGTGCGAGAGAAAATATTAATGGTCCATCTATGAAACTAGGAAATGGTAGTCAGAGATGTGATTTTTAGAGTAGGTTAAAGTGGGTGTAGAAGTTTGAGTAGAAACAAAAGCTATTCCAATAAGAGATGAAATATTTAAATAAACTTTATGGTACCTTACAGTTAGCCAAAATTGACAAGAGATAGAGAGAACACCTTTCATTTTACAAAAAAAATTTACAATATTCTTTTGTATAGATTTTGCAAAAATAAAATAAAATAAAATAAATATTAAAAGATATTACTATCTTTAGTTTTATTAAACCTATCTAAAAAAGTCTAGTCTCACTCTAAATTAGATTATTTATTTGGTTTGTATTAGTATATAGAGTTAGTCCCACATATATATGATATAAATTAGGTGTTATTAAGTCAAATAATAATATTTATGTGCCGTATAAAAAGAATGTTAATAATATATATCGCTTATTTATCGTTTGTAAGTTTACTTATTAAAATGTGGTGTGTTTGAATACATGATACAAGTAGTTTATATATAATCTCAAACACTTTGAAAAAATATTTTAAAAGTTGAATATTTGAAATAATGAAAAAAAAAAATTATAAAAAATAGTTGATGATTTTTTTTGTATTATTTAAAATGTTTGGTTGAAAAAGAATTAAAAAATCTTTTAAAATAAATCATTAACTATTAAAAAAGTTGTTGCTTTATTGATAAAAAATTTTAAAAAGAGAAATATTATCCATTTTAATTATTATTGATAATAATATCAGAGATAATAAAAGAATTGATCATACATATGTTTTACGTATTTTTTTTGTTTGTCTTTTTTTTCTTCACCTGATGTGTCGAATTCTTTTTCTACTTTTTCATTTAGCTTTTTTTTTCATCTAACTCAATCAAACATATTTCTGAAAATTCTGTAAAATTTAGAATTCATTGTTCTTTCTAAAAAGAAGCCATAACTCTATTTCTTAGCCTCTAAATAAGGCTATTTTTAAATTTATCCCAGACTTTAGTAATCTTGAGCCATGCATTAGAATTACTTAATCTGCGCTAAATTTTAGGTATGATACCTTCGCCACAACTATACTTTGCCCGCATAATCTTGACTCAGAGCACTTCTCTATTGTGGATGAGGGCTCAAGCAAGCTTCATTAGAAATAGAAAATTAGAATAGCGTGCCTTTCAAATGCGCAACCCACCCTTTTCTTCCAGTTTACACGTGCTGTCCCAATAAAAAAGATATATTTTCTTTTTTTCATCACTGCTTTTCTATAAGAAATCTCTATAGATTTTGTCTATCTTGTTCACACTGCTACTGGAATATAATCTTTATGGTTTGCATGCAGTAGTTAGGAATAGTTGATAGAACTGATTGTATAAGTGTGCACTTTTCGGCTAAGGAGAGAATCTTTCTATTCCACTTAGATAACTTTCTTTGCATCTTGTCAATAACAAATTGAAAGTATTGTTGATTGCATCTTTTATGAATGAGAGGAACTCTCAAGTATTTTTCCAAGTTAGCTGTGAGGTTGATTCCTAATTCTTGGCTCAACATTTGTCTCATAATATAATTAACATTATTAGAGAAGTACACACAAGACTTGTCAAAGTTGATTTTCTGTTCCGAACACTCACAAAGGTGATTTAAAGCCTTATTGATAATCTGAACCTGTTTTTTATCCGCTTTTGCAAAGAGAATTAGGTCATCTGCAAAATAGAAGTGAAAAATTTTAGGCTCTCGCTTGATAGAGTTATAGGTTCCCATTTCTTATCATGGACTAACTTATTTATCGAATGGGATAAACGTTCAATGCACAAAACAAAGAGGGATGGAAAAAGGGAATTTTTCTGTCTAATTCTTCTATTTGGGGAGAAGCTTTCTGATGAAGAGTCATTCCATACAAAATTCATGGATGTTGTCGATATACAAAAGCTAATAACACTTTGGATTTGATCGGGATCCCTGCATCTTTGAGGGAGTCTGACACAAAGAGCTAATTAGGTCTGTCATAGGCCTTTTCTAGGTCTATTTTAATTGCCATCAAATTTTTTTCATATTTTATATTCTTCATGGTGTGAACCATTTCTTTTGCTACTAGGATATTATCTGCACTAACTCTGGCAGGCACAAAAATTGATTGAGTATTAGAAATAAGAGAAGACATATATTTTTTCAATATAGATGCAATGAATTAGTCACAATTTTATAGCAAACATTACAGAGATTAATACGTCTAAAATGTTCAAAATTTTCTAGTGAAAAAAATTTGGGAATAATAGCTATCAAAGTCTTATTCACTTCTGTTATGTTGTGCGGCTCATTAAAAATTTCTTTCACCTAAGTCATCAGGAAATTTGCCACCACATTCCAGACTTCTTGATAGAATTTGGCTAGGAAACTATTGCTTTTAGGAGCCTTCCAGCTTCCCATAGAAAAAATCGCATTCTTATTCTCTTCGCTTGATACCTTCTTAACCATATCTTGATACTCCATATCCTATAACTTAGGAAACTTATTAGAAATAACAAAGTCATTATAATCTGATTCTGAACAATAGAGATTCTTAAAAAAATTAACACCCTAAACTTTAAGAGTGTCCATTGTCCATCCATTCGCCTTTCTCACTCTTTAAAGTTGTGATTTTGTTTCTCTTATGTCTTCCATTTACTTTTGAGTGAAAATATTTCGAATTTTTATCACCAAATTTAATGGTATCACATCTAGACATCTGTTGTCAATAAATCTCCTCTTGAATTGCTATTTTCTCATTTTTTTTCACAAATCGTTTTAAAATTTATCCAAGAAGAGATTATTATTGAAAGAGTTCTTTTTTTTTATCCCTTCAAGTCTTAGAAGAATGTGTTGTATTTTTTTTTAAAATATGTCCAAAAACTTCTTTCCTCTAACTCTTAGCTGTGTTGACAAAGTTGTTAATATTCTGTATCAAACTATTTATTCCAGCCAGCTACTTTTAACCATATTATTATAATCCTCATACAAAATCCAAAGAGCAAGGAATTTAAAAGGCTTAATTCCTTCTTTCCTTTGAGTTAATTGAAAATCCAGTGAAATAGAGAGATGATCAGACTTTAATTTGAGTAAATGTTTGATACCCCAACATCTAAGAAAATATCAGAAAAGTTAAAATTACTAATAAAATGATCTAGTCTTCTCTTTGTAGTCCCCTTTGTCAAGTAAAAGGGTTCAGAGAATCTTAAATCTTTAAACTCACGTTTTAGTAAAACATCATTAAAAATATTAGTGTCAAGAGAAAGATTAGAAGAACTCCTTGTGTCATTCAACGAAAGAATGGAGTTAATCTCCTCCTAAATACTAAGGTTCATTAATATTCTTAGCTGAATCCTTTATTCTGGTCCAAAGCTCTCTTCTATTTCTGACCATAGGGCTGGCGTAAATAGTAACAAAAAATCAAGGAGCATTATTTTATCACTGTACTTTTATATGATCAAATTGTTTGTGAATGATGAGTAACTTTATATTCCATGAATTTGACCTCTAAAAACACCAAATGCCACCTGAAAAACCTTCGGCATCACTAATACACCACAAGTCAAATCCCATTTTCCTAATAATATTCTCAACCTTAGTATCTGAGACATGAATTTCCAACAAGATACAAAAATTAGTTTTATATCTAAACATAAGATCATTTAAAATAGATTTGAAGTTTTTAGAAGAAGTTTCTGTATAATTCTAAGATAAGATATTCATAAACACTAATGTAAACGAAAAAGTCTACTCGAAGATAAGAAACTCCTTGGTGCAAAAGAAGCCCCTCTAGGCTTTTTGAGCTTTAGGATCCTCTTCAATATCTGTTGCATTTCTGTTTGGAACAATTTCTTCTATACTATCAAAGTCACTGGCCATCTTATGCGCTTCTCCACCATAGTTACTCGCTCCTAGAGGGTTCTCTTTATAATACTCGTTATTTTACTCTATATTTTCCCTTTCCATAACCTTTGCTATGTGAGCATGTAAGATAGGGTCATTAGTATACTATTTGTAGGGATATAATGATCTTTTTTATGGCTTGAAGACACTATTTTTGAAAGTCTGCTAATTTATCTCCAATATTCCCTGTGTATTTGATTCTTCTCTTTGTTTTGTTCTCCTTAAAAAGGTTGACTCGGTTCAACAATAACAATTATCTTTTTTGTTCTAAGATGTGCTTGTCAATTTCAACTATTTTTCATTAAGTTTTTTGTTTATCTCTCAACTTTTTTCTTTTGTGTTTCAGTTAGCATAGTTGACATTTTGGCTTCTTTTATAATTTCGATTATGTGTAATCAGCTTGTCAATTTGTTTACTTGTTTTGGCATTTATCTTTCTCTTTTTTATCTGTTTGGGCTGACTTTTTTAGTACTTTCTTTTTTTTTATCTTCTCTCTACTAAGCTTCTTTTTCATTTTGAAGAGCATCAAACCTATTATTAGAACTTCTATTTTTGATATCCTCATAATTACTCCCTGATTCTTGCCTATTTTTTTCTGGGGCTTTTTGACAACTATCCAGGGACCATATAAACTTTTCTCACTTACAACAGTTAAATCTGATTTTTTCTCCCCAAATTAATCCTCGTGACTTTCCGTAGTTGTACCAACGTCTACTTCCATCACCCCCAGATTTTTCGTTACGATTAGATCTTTTCTAACATAATTTTCTGTATTCACTGATGTTGGTTGGCCTTGGACCGTGACGGTGTTTTTTCCCTTGCGTTGGTTCTATTCTTCAATAGTTGTTTGAGATTGTTGTCTGTCCTTTGCTTCCTTCATCTTTTCCAGGCATCCATCATGTTTATATCGGTATCTACCATAATTGAAATATATTAGATGAAAATATTCGTATTCTAGCTTGAATTCTTTTCCCAAGACTGAGAAGGATGGTACCAGCTTTTTTCTTAAGTCGATTTCCATGCAAATGTGTGCAAATTTACCTCTTGAGTAGGGACGGATCCAGGAATCTAAGAGTGGAGGGGTCGAAAATTAAAATCTTGTATAATCAAATATAATGCTATATATTTAATAATATATATAATTATAATTAATTTTTTAATTAAAAAATTAATAAATACTTGTCAAATAAAAGAATTATCTCAGTTTTTATAATTTTTTTATAATTTTTTATGGTTTTACATCTAATAAAATATAAAATTATAAATTTTTAAATATTTTGTTAATTAATTTACTTTATTAAATATTTATGTGACAGTAAGTTATTTTTATGTTTTATATCATTAAAAAATATGTTTAATTAATTTGTTAGTTCTTATAGTTTCGCGAAATTTTTAATTAAGTCCCTGTACTTTTTTTCTTTTAATTGAGTCTTGGCACCAATTTTTTTTTAATTTAGTCCCTACACTTTTTTTCCTTTTATTTGGGTCCCTACACCAATTTTTTTTTTTAGTTAGATCCCTATAAAATTAAGCCAATTACTGCTAATAGGGACCTAATTGAAAAAAAGAATTGGTACAGGGACTCAATTAAAAGGAAAAAAGTATAGAGACCTTTGCAAAACTATAGAGATCAACATAGTAATTAAACCTAAAAAATATAACATAAAATAATATAAGTTAATTGCACTAACAATTTTGTTACGTGAATTTAAAATATATTAAAGTATTTTCATATAATAATAGGGATAAAAATTAATTAAAAAATAATAAAAAAACAACTAAATAAAATTAAAAAAATAATATTATCATAAATAATATTAAAATTTTTATATAATTATAAATGTTAAATAAAAAGTACACAAAGAATAGTAACTTTTTTTATTATTACTACATTATTAAATTTTACTCTATACAATATATCTATTATAATAGTATATGAGCTTTTAGAATTTGTTGGGGGCCAAGGCCACTATTTGCCCCCCTTAAATCCGTCCCTGTTCTTGAGTAAATAGACGTATATTCATCCATTTTGAGCATAGTTCCAATAGATTTTCCAACCTTCCATAAGAAATATCTATTATATAATTTGGCTGGGAGATTAAAAATCCTGATCCAAACAACAACATTTTTAATCTCACTCTCTTGGGGTATGAATAAAGGCACCTTTGAACCAAGAGGTAATGATCAGTAGTGATCATCCAGAAAACCTCAAACAGAGCATGTGAATAATCTTCTTGACTCAAGAATCTCAGTAGAAAGTACACTCTCATAAGGACCATCACTCAAACTGCTTCTTTCTTTGTATATCTCCTATTTATCCACCGTTCTATAGTATGTAAATTCAGACTCTTCCCTAAGGGCTTAACGATGAGTGCTTGTTTCTACGACCTGCACCATTCATCATATTTTTTTAAAGACACCTCTATAATAGGATTTAGATTAAAAGGAGTATGTGATTCCTTCATATATTCCATTGGATCTTCATTGGAGATGTAGTTTTCTGTGACCATTTCAATGATTTCATATAGATTCAGTTTTTCAAGTTTGTCATTCATCAGCCTATCCTTATAAGAAGGCTTGGAACCTTCGGATGCACCATTGACAAGGGTAACAAAATTCTCCAGCGAGTTTTTAGATTTTGTTACAGACTTTGACTTTTTTCTTTTCTGTGTGATCTCTATATGTTCTTCTACTTAGTCTTTTCCATTCATTTTGATTTTTTTTTTGTGTTTCTCATCACTAGATTTTCCTCTTCTGATGATCATTTATCAGTTTTAACGATAGTGATTAATTAACGAGTTTATTCAGAAATAAAAATGTTCTATACACATCCCTAAGTCTTTTCTTTCACTTAATGTGTCGAATTCTTTGTTTAAAAAAATGAGTTTTTGAACAAGTAAACATTAATATATTTAACGCGTTCTAAAAAATTTGTGTAATTGTTTATTTTTAAATTTTTTTTCAAAAAACCTTTATTTCTCAACAAATATTCTAAAAATATTCATTAATATAACACTAAAATAATTATGACTGGGTAATCCTAATTAGATGACGTCTTGGCTAGGTCCACTCTCCACTCTACTCTGCATACAGGTGGGTTGTGAGCCCTACCAAATACAAAGTAAACAATAATAGGAAGAATTACTTATTAAATAAAGTTAAAGAATAAATTAACCAGCAACAACTCCTCCTTTTTTTTTTTTATAAAAAGAAGCACCTTCTTT
>NC_029777.3:6908055-6916216 GCF_000817695.3 Arachis duranensis | reverse complement strand
TTTTAAAAGATGCAATATACCAAAAATAATACGTATTTTAAATGTTTGTGATATAAAAAGTTCAAATATTATCTAATAATTATTAATTTATATTTTTAAATATTAAAATATTTAATTTTTGTTTATTTAGTTATTAGATTGAGATTTATGTTAATGGGTTTAAAATTTTTTTTCAAAATATTTTGACTTAATAAAAAATTATAAATACTTCCTAAATTATTATAATCACCATAGAGTGATTAAAGTAGTGCCAAAATATTTTTGATTTCATAATGAAACTATAGTGTAAATAAGTGACGTTGAGTAAATCTTTCTCTTGTTGCATTGAAAAATTGGATAAAAGATGAAGTGATTTCTTTTGATTTAATTCTTAAATTATAGTATGAACAAATTAGGTGGAAATACAGTGGGATGACTATCAAAATGACAATTTTACAATTAAATAAGCTTATGAAGTATATTTCACAAAAAGAAAAAATAACGGTAGATTACATAAATTGCTTTGAAAAATACGGTAGATTACATAAATTGCGTTGTGATGCTAATTCAGAAGGTGTCATCACATATGACAACTCCTCCCTCATTTGATTCATCAAGGAGCTTTTGGTGAAGTTAGAAGATGTAGAAATTACACATATTTACAGAAAGACTAATTTTGTGCTAATATTCTTGTAAAGCTCAATCAAAAAGAAGAATCGGAAATTAAACTTTGAGAGCAGCCACCTTCACGTTTATTTTATTACCTTTTTGCTTATGTAAATGGTGTTAAATTTAATATTATTGTAGTATTGTAATCTTCTTTTTTTTTTTTAGGTCTTATCAAATAACAAATTCTAATCATCATATTATTTCAATAAATAATAATATTACACAACTCTTTTAAAAATGAGAGACCTCTTAATAATCATATACAAATTAAAAAGTGGCAGAACATCACCATCGGCATTGAATACCGAAAATGTAATTAGGCCCCAAAGATCACCGCCATATGCATAAAAAGTCACTAAGTTTGACATATTTAGGGAAGAAGAACATCATACATGCATGATAATATAATATAATATAATATAATAATTATGAGATATTGTCAAGTTGCAAATTATTTGTGGATGAATGAATCTGTCTTTAGAACTATAGTAGTATTGGACTATTGGTTGGTGACTGAGAATCCGCGGGTTAAGAGGCCATGTATGTTATCGTGCATGAGGCTTTTCGTCATATAACCTAATACTAATATAATTAATAATAGGGTATATTAATAAATAAATGAATTATAATGCTCCTACTTTATTCATAAAAAGCAGTTATTGGTCCATGCCTTACCATGATGCGACATTCTGAAACATTATATATGTGTGTGCGATGTACCTTCCTACGTATGATGATGATAATAATACAATACAACAATATTATATGCTCATCCACGTAGTTGTGTCATTATCATATTTCTCAAACTTCGAAGCATACTATAATGCACGTCCAAAGAAAAAAAAAAGGGTAAAAGAAAAGTACACTGCAATTCATTTTTTTATGCATGCAATTTGTGTACATTTAATTAATCTTTTTATGAATATAATTACTATTAAATAAATTAATTATCGATAATATGATTTATTATTTTTCAAAAAGAAACTTGAAATCAGTGTAGATCAGAAATTACCACTGGATGATGTAAGAGTTGTTTACTTATCGATAATACTCGTAACATTTTTTGTAATCGCGATGTTATGGTGTTATGTTAATTACTATTTTGACAATGTTCTGCATAAAAAAAATGAGAAAAATCAAATTAGAGAGTGATAAAAATTTATTATTTTTTATTATCAGTTAATTATTAATATCTAAAAAATATAAGATAAAATATATTATTAAATTAGTAAATTAAATAAATTAAATTTTAAAAATTGAGTTAATGATTAAGTGATGATTAAAAATAATAAATTTTAATAATTTTTAATATTTTTTAAAAGAATATTATTAAATATATAATGATTTTAAATTAAGATAAAGTTTCATAATTATAGGTAAAAAAACCAGCGTAGAAATTACCATTGGATGATGTAAGAGATGTTTGCTTATATATTATACCGCGTGTAGTGTCTTCTACAAATGTTTTAGGTTGGAATACGTATAGAAATTAGAAAATTAATTTTTAATTATTTAATATTAATTAAATTTTATTGTAAAATTATTATTTTAGCTTTCATATTTTAGAGAGTTTAAGATTTATTAGGATAGACTTTAAAGTTTAAACTTTAAGATATAAAATTTAGAATAAAAAATGATTTTAAAAATTAATTGATATTAACTAAAAATAATTAATTTTCTAATCTAATTCTATAGATTGCATTAAAATTTTTTTATAAGTTTTATAATTCATGCAATAGCATATCCATGCTCTATATATTTTGGACCTACTAATAATAGGCCGTTGACTTGTTTTTTTTTTTAACACATTGTAAATGCATATGCAGCAGAAATGACATATATTTTTGTCCTTATTTTAAATATCTTTATTTTTTGCCATTTTTCTTGATAAGCAAGATGTATAATTTGAAGTCAATGGTTTCATCATATACGATCAAAACAGATTGATGTTAATTGTTAAATCTTGTCTCTTGAATCAATTATGAAAGGAACAGTTAGGAGCTATACATACGTAAGACGAAACATTAAATTAATTAATTAAGTAGCACTGAACAGTTTGCTTCGCCTGATAATAAGGCTAATACCCCAGTATGAAATAAATATCTCTCTCTTATATAAATATAAATATAATAAATATAAATATAAATATAAATATATGAGTTGTCAATCGTTAGAATCACATGGGCTAATGTAATATGGGCTTCAGCAATAATCACTATATATATAAGCTTGAATTCATTTACACTTGTTGACCAAAAACATCTTTTATATATTTTAGAGGATTAAATAAATTATTCAAAGGTTTACTTTTAGGCTTTAGCACTTAACTACTTTTATATATATCTTTTTGTGGGTGCATAATAATAATAATCTTTAATAATGGTGCGTGGTTGCGTTCTCTAGTAAATGAAATGAGATGGACCCTCCAAGGTAGTAGTAGTGGATAGAATATAATATCGGATTAAATAAGATAGTCTTTAATATGGGTTGCTATTTACTCAACGAGTGGGTGGATTTTCCCATTTATTCGCTGTATACCATATGCATCATCATATTAGTTCTTATTTCGCATAGAGATTATACAATTATTGTACTATAGAATTCCACACTTTATATATTATAATTAAGGAATTACTAATTAATAACTTGACATGTGCTACTTCTTTGCAACTTAAAAATCACTGGTATGTTATGGTAAAGGTGAAACTCGCATATAGTGATCTTTGAAGTTGATAGTTTAAAATTTTTAAACAGATATGTTAAAATAAAATAAAGGATTGTTTAATACGAGTTACCATAACATATATTAAAACATTATCTTAATCTTAGTGAAATTGACAACATGGCTCGAGTAACATTGTGTAAAAAGACCCAAATTTTGTTTTATATGTTGTATAAAATAGAGGAATGTGAATTGAGAATCCCAATTGGCACATACATAGTGGGACCAGGCTAGTGCCTTTATTTTCTTTATGGCAAAAAAAGATTGAAAATTTGGAATGGGCATTGATTATTGAAGGTGATATACAATTGACAATTTTGAGACATATTTAATAATATATAATATTATTTTTATATAAAAATGATAGTAAATACTTAAATAGTAATGAGTAATGACGTTTACAGTGCATAGTATAACTTTTACATGAAAATGTATTGTTGAGAGTAATGAGCTTTTACAATTACCAGAGCCTCTTTAAAAAAGCTTATAAATAGTGATCCACCGCAAACATTGTTTGTTGTGAGATGAGAAAATAAAGAGTCCAATTCCCAGGAAGTACAGCTGGCTGCTTTCTTGGCTTATTTACAACATTCATTCAATCTCTCACTGCACTGCCAGCCTGCACTTCTTCACCCCCTCTCTCCTCTCTTCTTCAATGGCATCCAAGAAGCAAGATAGATGCTGATGATAAGTTGATAACATAGACAATATCATCTCATATTGGTGGTGGACAAGTTCATAAGACTCAACTCAAGAAGCTATTAAGCAATGGAAGAAACATTTGTACCATTGGAAGGTATCAAGAATGATCTCAGAGGAAGATTGATGTGTTATAAGCAAGATTGGACTGGTGGAATCAAAGCTGGTTTGAGGTATACATATACATTAATACATATATCTATATGCTCATTATTATTATTTTATAAATGTCTTATAGGCTCTATGTTTTAATTCTCTCAGGATTTGGGCCCCCACTACATACATATTCTTTGCATCTGCAATCCCTGTCATTTCATTTGGTGAACAACTAGAGCGAGACACAGGTACTATACATACATATGTACTATACTCATTACTATTAAATTCAAAGACTGATGATATTGATATGATTATGTATGTACCTTACTTGCAGATGGTGTTCTAACTGCGGTTCAAACACTGACTTCAACTTCAATATGTGGCATGATACATTCAATCATTGGTGGTCAACCTTTGCTGATATTGGGTGTGGCAGAGCCTACTGTAATCATGTACACATTCATGTTCAATTTTGCAAAGGAGAGAGCAGAGTTGGGTAGGGAACTCTTTCTGGCATGGACTGGTTGGGTGTGTGTATGGACGGCACTCTTGCTCTTCTTGTTGGCCATTCTTGGCGCTTGCTCCATAATCAATAGGTTTACAAGAATTGCAGGAGAGTTGTTTGGCCTTCTCATTGCAATGCTCTTCATGCAACAAGCTATCAAAGTAATTAATATTAGTATATCTAAAATTCTCAATTCACACATACTTTCTTTGCAACCCATGTTTATGTTATCTTAACATAACATAACATTCTAGTGTCATCATCATTGTCACAGGGTCTGGTGGATGAGTTTCGCATACCGGAACGACAGAATCCGAAAGCAATCGAATTCTTACCTTCATGGAGATTTGCTAATGGCATGTTTGCATTAGTCCTTTCATTTGGCCTTCTTCTCACTGCATTGAGAAGCAGAAAGGCCAGGTCATGGCGCTATGGTAGTGGTAAGTACTTACCAGATGAAGTGATTCGAATATCATTTCTCTAATTAGTAATTACTATGCATTATGAAGTTAATTTTGTTAAGTGTTGCTACAGGTTGGCTTAGGAGCTTAATAGCAGATTATGGTGTGCCACTTATGGTGTTAGTTTGGACTGGTGTGTCCTACATACCATCTTCAAGTGTTCCAAGTGGTATACCAAGGCGCCTCTTCAGCCCAAATCCATGGTCTCCAGGTGCATATGAGAATTGGACTGTCATTAAGGCATGTATTCCACATTAGTAGAACTCTAAAGTCTAAAGAACACAAGATATATGAATCTGTTTAAGTTATAAATAGATTGATTTCTTATGACAGGATATGCTTCAAGTTCCTGTGGTGTACATAATTGGAGCATTTATCCCAGCAACCATGATTGCAGTGCTTTATTACTTTGATCATAGTGTGGCATCCCAGCTTGCACAGCAGAACGAGTTCAATTTGAGAAAACCATCTTCTTACCATTATGATTTGCTTCTTTTGGGGTTCTTGGTATGCAACTTTTATTTTCATGTGAAATTATTTTGTTAATTGTTTCTCTAGTAATGGTAAATCATCTTCTTTTATTGTTTTTTCTTTCTGGATGGAAGACCTTAATGTGTGGCCTTATTGGAATACCTCCTGCAAACGGAGTCATACCACAATCACCAATGCACACAAAGAGTCTTGCAACTCTTAAACATCAGGTAATAAAATCAGCTCATAGGTGTATGATCATTGTTAATAATATGAAACCATGAATCGTGATTTATGAACATATAACTCACCAAGAAAGTTATGCAGCTGCTTCGCAACAGACTCGTGGCAACGGCGCGAAAAAGTATAGGAAAAAATGCTAGTTTAGGACAGTTGTATGGTAATATGCAAGAAGCCTATCATCAGATGCAGACACCTCTTGTTTACCAAGACCCTTCTGCTAGAGTAAGTGTTTATTTAAGTTTCAATAAAACATATATATGCTTAAATAATTTGTACCATACTATATATTATATATGTGAACATCTTGTGACCAGACACAAGGACTAAAGGAGCTCAAAGAATCAACAATAATAGCAGCTACAAGCATGGGAAACATGGATGCACCAGTGGATGAGACTCTATTTGATGTTGAGAAAGAGATAGATGACTTGCTTCCTGTTGAGGTAAAAGAACAACGTCTAAGCAATTTACTTCAGTCAACCATGGTGGGAGGATGTGTTGCAGCCATGCCTTTACTCAAGAAGATTCCAACCTCAGTCCTATGGGGCTACTTTGCATTCATGGCCATCGAAAGTTTGCCCGGAAACCAGTTCTGGGAGAGGATCCTTCTTCTCTTCACTGCACCTAGCAGAAGATACAAGTATGTTCTATTTCTTATGTTAAACTTTAGTACATTAATGATTGCAAAATCTGAAATTTCGTCTTGTTTTTGCAGGGTGCTTGAGGATTACCATGCTACATTTGTGGAAACAGTACCATTCAAGACAATTGCAACATTCACAATCTTCCAAACGCTTTATCTTCTTGTATGCTTTGGGCTAACTTGGGTTCCAATTGCTGGTGTCATGTTTCCAATGATGATCATGCTCTTAGTTCCTGTAAGACAGTACTTTCTCCCAAGATTTTTCAAAGGGCCACACCTTCAAGACTTGGATGCAGCATCATATGAAGAACAAACTGCTTTACCATATAACATTGCAACAGTAAGATGATCCAAAATTGTCACATTTTCATGCATAGTTTATACTTAATAGTTACTCATTTTGTATGTGTTTTTTGTTAACAGCAATCAGAGTTTGGAGCTGGTGCCTCTCAAGTTGGTGAAGGTGAAATCTTAGATGAAGTTATAACTAGAAGCCGTGGAGAGTTTAGGCGCACTAACAGTCCTAAGGTCACAAGCTCAACTCCAACTCCAGGAAATGATCTCAAAGGCCTTCAGAGCCCAAGACTGTCGTTCAATTCTCGCCGTGGCGAGCTTTCGGCCGAGCACAGTCCTCGGTCCGGCACAAGAGGTCCTCACAGTCCAATGGCCAGAGAAGTAAGGTTGGCAAACTTGGGAAGGAGTCCTCTTAGCTCTGATTCAAAACAGCACAACAACAAATAGTTAACTAAACGCTACCGTTTGATAAGTGTTTCAAGACATAAAATTCAGATATATTAAGATAACAGAGACATTTTACTTACTTTTATATTTTTTAAAATAGTTCTGTGTCCTTAAATATATCTGTATTTTGATTCTGAACTAATACCAAACGGAGCTACAAAGTTTGCAGTGATGATCATATTCATATCCCTTGGAAGGAGTTAGGTGACTTAATTTTTATTGCTTGTTTTATTAATATTGCTTGGCTTTGTTGTAACTTGTAAAGTCATTTCCTTATAATATACGGCAGATATGAATGTAACCATATAGTGTGGCCTTGGCGATTTTCCGAATGTTATTATTCTATTTGTTCATATATATGTGTAATCATGATCACGTGTTTGATTTATTAAATTAATTCTGACTAGTTTTGAATCTGTCGTATAAGCTTCAAATTGCACTTCAGATCAGATGCGTTTATGCAGGGTCAGAGCAACTAAGTACATGAGCCATCCTTGTATAATGAAAAGAAAAATATAAGTAGACAATGAAATATAAATTGGATAAACATGAAATGTAATAACAATAAACTAATAATCAGTTAAAATAAATTTCAGATGTCTATTTTTTGGGTGGAGTAATTAGTCTTGATTCTAAAGTCAAAATACAATTTTATTTAAATATTAGGGGTTGAAAATGAGTTAAGATCACTTATGAGTCAATTTAAACTTAACTCCTTTAACAATTCAATAAGATGAGCTTATAAGTTTGTCAGTCAAGTTTCAATTTAAATTTGAGCTCATTTATTAAATAAACCAAACTTAAATTTAAGTGAACTCTGCTCATTTACTCATAAAATGACTTAATTATATATTATTTATTATAATTATTTATATTAATAATATATTATAAATTTTATACTCATATAATTTTATATATATTTATGAGAG
>NC_029777.3:6906942-6907707 GCF_000817695.3 Arachis duranensis | reverse complement strand
ATTATAATAAGTGTTAATTTATTTATATAAGTGTTAATTTATTTATATAAAATTATTGATTATATTTAGTTTATTTGAACTGATTCATGAGTTTGAGTCGACTAACAAATACACTTGATTGCTAATGAGTTAAGTCATGAATCAAGTTTAATGTTTGCGAGTCAAACTTAAACTTGATCTGGCACGACTCAATTCGATTATTTTTAATCTTGGACAACACAAAACATACCATCTTTATTTTAATAAGAAAATACACATACCTATATGCTCATGTTTTTCAATATTAAAAAAAAAAGAAATAAAGACTCAATAGAGTTTCTTTTCTTTTGCTTTTACATAAATGGTAGAGAGAGTTATTCAGGGGAACTTCTTATATCCTATGTGTAGAAAGTGAAATTATTTCCTTCCAGAAAACACAAAAAACTTTCTTGCCTTCTGGCTAATAATCTCCATTCTCCATAAATAGTTTGTCAGCAAAGGCAACCATAGCATTTAATTTCTTAAGGAACTATTATCATTTGCTGGAACCATTTGATTTGCTTATGAATGGTCTTTTTCTTTATGAATTATTATCATTTAATTTGTCGTGTGGATAAAAATAAAACCTTTTGCAGAACCTTTTTGGTGATAGTGTGGTGGTGATTAATGTCTTACATACATATTGGTGGTCAAAAATTGACGATATAATTGCAACATGAAAACAATACCGCACTTGCTAGATGATGTGTATACTTGAAAAGGAGGAAAAAAAAAAAAGAAACGCGT
>NC_029777.3:6895316-6906903 GCF_000817695.3 Arachis duranensis | reverse complement strand
CGCATGAGTGAATATATATATTAAAAAAAATACTAAAAACTATCAGAATTTGTTGTCTTGTATTATTATTTAATTATTAATTTATTTTTTTTAATTTAATTCAACGATATATTTTATACTATATTTTTAAATATTAATAATCAACTTATCATTAAAAACAATAAATTTCAATGACTTTAATATTTTTTTATTAAAAATTCTATTCCCACCATCCACCTCCATATCCAAAACAAAAAGAAGAGGTGCGGCTCCCACATTCTCAATCAAATCAATTGCACCAAGCAAGCATGGAAGATGAGTAGTGATAATGTTGCATGCCATTCTACTGTTCCCTCCTACTCCTAGCTTAGTGGCTTGATAAGGTTCATCCTCCATCCATTCATAATAATGTTAATATGTTTCTTTTTTATTTTCGAGAAATTCTTGTATAATCATAAAATAAGTACAATCAAAATAATATCTTATTAATTTTAGATATTTTAATATTAAAAATTCATAAATGATCATTTTTAATTAATTTTAAAAATAGGATAATTACTGATGGTGATGTGAAAATACTTTCATGTGATGATAAGTCAATAAACAAGTCAATACATTTATCAACTTAACTATTATTTTAATATAAAAATATTTTTATGTGAATAATAATCATTGTAATTTTAGAATTATTTTAGGTGACTACCTAAAACTATATTATTATTCAATTTGATATTCCGTGGCCATACGAAAATTCCTATATTTGAAGAGCTTACGTCTCCAATGATGCCAAAATCTGTGTCTTTGAAGTGCAAGTTGAATCCATAAAAAGGCTTCAAATAAAGTAGTACTATGCATTGTAGCTTCATTCGTGTTATAAAGACAAAACCAAGTAGGTTTATAATCTTGCCATCGATTGGGTGAAGAGTTTGAACTTTGAACCACAACGACATAAACATTATTTAAGAAGTGACACGACAGTTGACCATGCCACCACTACTATAGGTTTATTATTTGTGAGGTTTTTCAACAATCATTTGAAAATGTCCCTCTTCAGAAGTTATGGCCACCCAACGATTTCTCCCTTTTAGGCACTAGTTGCATCTTCATCTTCAACTCAGTACGCATAATATCATAAAAAAATGCATGGTGGATTCTAAGATGAAAATTAGACTAGTAAATTTGTTTCATGATAAATTAGTATGATTTGACCAATGAAAAGAGTGATATTTAATTTGACAAATATTTGAATAATTTTAATTAATTTAACCAATGAGAAGAGTGATATTAATTTATGATCATATTTCATCATGAAGTATAAAAATATGATTTTATGATAACAAAACTGGGAAAAAAAAAAAAAACACTGCACCACCTAACCATGACATCAATTATTTGTATCTGAAAAATGGTTCCAAGGTGTCCTAATTAATAAGTAACTATAATAGTGAGCCCAACTCAAAGCAAGACTATATCATATCAAATTTTATAATTAAATTTTTATTATGATAAAAAGGTTGAAATTAACAGAATATTTTATTAAACTATATAGAATATTTAGTCAAGTGTTAGATATATTCATTTTGTTGAGCAGAATATTTCGTTAATTTTAGAATTTTTGTCACGACAAAAATTTAATTACAAAATCTAATATGATACAGAGGCTCAATTGAAAAAAGGATCCCGCTAGGGAGACGAAAAATTAAACTAACTTTGGGGTTCACCAAGAATCAAACTCTTGATTTTTTGGATCTAGTACTCTAATACCATGTCATGATACCACTCATCCCAAAAGCTTCAACTGATAGGAAAAGGTAATATTAATGATTATATCTCTAATAATACTCCATAAACCTCCATTGTACATATTGTATAAATATTTCATTGACTCCTCATACTTTTCCTTGAAAAAAATATATACACTTAATTAAAAATTTAATAAAACTATATAGATTGACGAATAATTGAATCTATAATTTATGACAATATTAAAAGCTCATACTTTATTTAGGTCTTTGTGACTTCAAGAAATTATTATTACACAAGTGCTACACATACAAGCCATTTTGATTTACAAGTCATACAAATTGGGCCAAATCCAACTAAAAGGACGCTCACCTATACGAGCGTGTTAACATGCCCGCTACTCAACGATTTTCATAGCGCGCTTCGCGTTTCTCCTCCTCTTCCTCCTTCTCTTCCTTCTTTGCGTTTTTCCTCTTTTTTCTTCGCGTGTTTCATCTTCATCATCTTTTTTTTATTATTGTTATTATTACTGCATTTTTTTCTCTTTCTATTTCTATTGATTTTGGAATATTTTGTATTTTTTTTGTTTGATTTTTTCCTCCTAAAAAAAATAATGAGAATATGAAATAAGAAGATGAAGAAGAAAAAGCAGCAAAAGATGAGGAGTAGGAAGAGGAAGAGTTTTGAATTATATAGAACTTATAAGCACACATAAACCAAAAATTCTTAAAATAATACACCCAAATATCTTCGTGTTACACCTAAATTTACTGCAAATATAGAAAAATGTTTTCTCTAATGCTGCATTTTTTTTGTTCTTCTTTTTGTTCTTATTTCTTTCTTTCTTTCTTTTAGTTGAACGAATATATGTTTATACTATTTCAAGTAATTTTTTATCATTATGTGTTTCTTCTTCTTTATTTAATTTTTTTATTTTTATTCTTGTTAAAAGAGTAAACAATAAGAAACTTGAGAAGATAAAATAAGAAAACAAAAGATGAATAAGAAAAAAAAATGATGATGATAATGAAAAACAAGAAGAAGAAGTAGCAGAAGCAGAAGATGAGGAGGAGGGAGAAGAAGAGTTTTGAATTATGCAGAACTTATCAGCATACATACACTGAAAATTCTTAAATAATACACCCAAACATCTTCGTATTACACCCAAATACAGAAAAATATTTTCTTTAGTGCAGAACTTTTACATTTTATTCAATTCAAACCATCAACGATGAACAACCATTTTCACAAACAAAAACAATATTATTCACCTACAAAATCATAAACTACTACGAAAACATTAACTAGAATCGAACCACACCTCAACCACTTGATTGGATTCAAAATAATTAATTTCGTTCTAGTTCAATTGATAATCTGAACTTGAATTATTTATTATCTTTAATAACGAGATAACTGATGATGGAGGAGAATGAGAAAAAGGAAGGAGGAGAAGAAATTACAATAAAAAAAGAAAGAGAAAAAAGAGGAGGAGGAGGAGGTGTTGGTGATAGAGTAAAATAAGAAAAAACTTCAGAAGGTAAAATAAAATGAAAAAGATGAAGAATAAAAAAAGAAGAAGATGGTGATGATGATGAAAAAAAAGAAGAAGCAATAGCAGAAAATGAGAAGGAGGAAGAGGAAGAGTTTTGAATTATGCAGAACTTATCAGCACACATACACCGAAAATTCTTAAACAATATACCCAAATATTTTCGTGTTACACCCAAATTTGCTGCAAATACAGAAAAATGTTTACTCTAATACTGCATTTTTTCCATCTTTCTTTCTTTCTTTTAGTTCAACGAATGTATGTTCATCCTCTTTCAAGTAATTTTGTACCATTATATGTTTCTTCTTTTTTGTTTGATTTTTTTTATTCTTATTAAAATAGTAAAACAAGAAAAAACTTGAAAAGATAAAATAAGGAAAAAAAGACGAATAAGAAAAAAATAAGATGATGATGAAAAAGAAGAAGAAGAAGGAGCAGAAGACGAGGAGGACGGAGAAAAAGAATTTTGAATTATGCAGAATTTATCAGCACACATATGCCGAAAATTCTTAAACAATATACCCAAATATCTTCGTGTTACACTCAAATTTACTGCGAATACATAAAAATATTTTCTTTAATATATAATTTTTACATTACATTCAATTCAAACTATCAATGATGAAACATTATTCACCTACAGATTCATAAACTACTAACAAAAAGTTAACTAGAATTGAACCACATCTCAACTATTTGATTGGATTCAAAATAATAATCAATTTCATTTTGGTTCAATTGATAATCTGAACTTTAATTATTTATTATTTTTAATAACGAGACAAGGAGAAAAAGGAAGAAAAGGAAGAAGGGGAAAAAATTCTAATGAAAAGAGGAGGAGGAGGAGGAGGAACGTGCAGTAACGGCACGAAGAAGAACGTGTGCGCATTGATTGAAAAATCTATTAAATTAGGAGGCGCGTAAAATGGGTGTTAGAAAAAGAGCATTTTACGTGAAATAGAATATATGGACTTGTATAACTTGTATGGGTAAAACACTTGTATGTGGAGAATAATTATTATTATCATATATATTTTTCTTAAAACAACATTTACATTTAAGTTCCATTATTAGAGTACAATAGAGTCTATCTTAGAATAAAAATTGAGAATTCCATCTATGGAAACCGTTATTTTAACGAGAACCACACATATATAATAAAGGATATGACCAGAAAGTGTGAGAAATTTCAATATTTTCACTTTATATTTATATTTATCTTAAATAAAATAAAATACTAAGACATAACTCAATTTTATATATTTTACATTAAATATAATATAAAAATTTAATTTAATATCAATTTCTGTCTTCTAATTTTAATATCTCTTTAAAACGCAACCTAAAGTATCCCACTGTATATCACTATGAATGTTGACCTATTCATATTCAAGCTAATATAGTTCCAAGTTTATAGACATATAGATAAGTGATAGTATGAAACCGAAAGTTACAATACTTTTCTGGGTATAGATATAGATGAAATAAAGAAAGAGATAAAAGAAAGAAAATATAGCAAGCTAGCTAGATTCCTTGTGTCATCTTTGATCAAGTTTATTTCTTATCAGCAATAATAAGACCAATGCTTTTGTGGCATTTCAAATTAAAAAAAAGTATTTGGGTACAATACAAATCACTCCAACTCAACCTGAATTTATCATATTTTTATTATTGTCTTTCTAATATTACTCTTTAAATATTCTATTAATGATATCATTATTGTGTGCAACTACCCAATACAAACTACACTAGAAACTATATATATATTTTTTACTTTGTTTTAGAACATAAATAAATTAATAAATAATATATACGAATGATTTAAAAAAAAAGTTATATTTATTAAGATAAATCTTTTAGTAACCTACTGTTATATCTTTAAAGTTTGAACTTTAAGGTTGTTTTTGGAATATAATAAACAATAATAAACTGAAAATTCATATATAATTAATTTTATATAAAATTAATAAATAAAAATTATTAGATAAATTAATAAATTTTATTAAATTATTATCTAATAATTTTTACTATCAACTTCACATAATAACAAAATTTTCATCTAATAAAATAATAATAAATAAAATTATTAATAAATTTCTCCTCTTAGACCATGTGACATAATCGGTTATGAAAGATCTCAGAATTTTGAGATCGAATAAATGGAAGTTTTTTTAGAAAGAAAGTGTTAGACTCGTTTTTACGAGATTTTTTTTGAAAATATCTTATTTAGATTATTTTTTATTAGTCTAACGTTAATGATAATTAATTATAGTAGAAGTACATAAAGAATACATAAAATTAATCACAAAATATTTTTTTAATTTTTTATTTTTATTTAAAATTTTTAAAATGAGAAGAATCAATTTTTCTCTATTTCTACCAAAAAATTATTTTGTGATTAACCTTATGCACTCTTTATATACTCCTTTAATCACATGGTCCATAAAGCACTTTATCTCACCTGTAAATTCTTAAGATATCAACCTACTATAAAATAATTACCATCAAGATATAATCAATACATACCCACCAAAATCACTCACCCTCAATTCTAGTTGCCTTCCTATATGAATATCAAAGGGCAAATAGCAAATGGCAAATTCTGATATTAAGTCCAACCAGTTTATACGCCAGAACACATAAGTTAATGAATCTTGACAAGTTTTTTATCTCCTTTTCAGTATAAGAACTTTCATGCAATTGTGATTCGAACATATAAGTTAAAGAAAGCTACTAAATTTAATCTTACAGAATATTTTTCCATTACCAATCTCTTCTGTCCTTCCTTCCTTAATAATTTTGGCTATGACATCCTCAACCTACGAACATACATCATATATAAATTAATATATTTTATTAAATTATCATCTAATAATTTTTAATTATTAACTTTATGTAATAACAAAATTTTCATCTAACAGAATAACAATAAATGAAACTATTAACAAATTTTTCCTCCTAGATCATGTGACATAATCGGTTATGAAGGATTTCAAAATTTTTTATATATCATTCGGGCCTGCTACAGATACAAGCTTACAAGTTGGCCCAGCCCAAATACAACTCACGCGCATGAAGAGAGATTACATGGAACGTCACATTCACGCGCTCAACACTCAAACGGTTACGTATGCTACGAGTTATGGCAGACTCTTCCACTTCTTTCACTTCCCAAAGCGATTCGAAAACAAGGAAACCCTTCCATTTTCGAGCGAAAATCGAAGTTCAAAATATACAACTCGTTGTTCGAAACCTCCATCAAAACACCATCAAACTCTCCATCAAAAATCTGAAGAGAAAACAAAGCAACAAAACTCAACGTAAGTTCATTAAGATTCATGTATATTTTCCAGATTACAAACTACGTTTTACCTTTCTTCTACGTCGTTGTTCTAGGGTTTACTGTTATTCTTGCTTCTTTGTTACACTGTTCTTCTACGTTGTTGTTCTAGATTTTTTGGGCTATATTCCGTAGATTGGGGGGTGTATACTGCTTGACCTTGTAATGTGGCTTGATATTGAAGCATGTTTGAGTGATATCTGACTAATATATATGGATGTATCTGAATAATATCTATGGGTGTATCTCACTGTTATCAATGGGTGTATCTTGTTGATATCTTTGGGTGTATCTGACTCATATATATGGGTGTATCTTACTGTTATCAATGGGTGTACCTTATTGTTATTAATGGGTGTATCTGACTCATATATATATGGGTGTATCTTACTGATATCTTTGGGTGTATTTTTCGTTTCAGAGAAAATGGCAGCAAGAAACCAAACAAAAGACCTTAAGTGTGCCACACATCTCCTGAGTGATAAGTTCAGAAACATGACTGAGGAGAAGAAGGCAATTGTGAGGGATCTCGGATTCGGTGGGTTGATGCACATCCCACCACTAAGGGTGGATCACCAACTCTTAAGGGAGCTGGCAAACAACTTCAAACTTGGGGAGAACAGACTGAAGACAGGATATGGTTCTTTCCAAATAACACCAAAAAAAAAGGTCATGCACTTGGCATCAATGCAACAGGTAACTAGCTTAAAATTATAGGTGTATATTAAGTTGTTGCTTGGGTCTATTTAAGTTGATGCTTGGGTGTTTTTGAACTGACTTGGATACTTTGTTGTCTTCCTTTTTGTAGGAGATCTATTTCCTGAGAAAGTTGAGTATAAGAAACTTTCTGATGATGACAAAATAATTTATAGAAGATTCTAGGGTAAGACCCTCAAAAGTCTTACCGATGAAATGATGGAAATCGGCGTTGGCAACGAAGAGGAACGCCTGATGTTCAAGAGGATATTCATCCTCTACATACAGATGGCGATCCTTTTGCCAACGACGATAAACAAAATATCGCCCGTGCACCTGGCCCCAATTTTTAAGATGGACGGCATATCGGAGAGAAACTGGGGGGGCATGTTTTGAACTTCATGGTCAAGGGCATCACAGACTACCAGGAGAAGAAGAAGAAATCAATTAATGGCTGCCTCTTCGCCCTCATGATAATCTACTTTCATCTTTCAAAAAACAAAGGCAAGAACAGGACTGAAAGACCACCAAAGTCCTGGATTGCCAACTGGACTAAGGAGCAGTTGGTGGAAAGAATGTCTGCAGAAAGAGAGGAAATTTTGGTAAGTAAACATAATAAGTTGGGTGTATTTTATTTACCTGAATGCTGCTAACTAAAATATCTCATGTTTCAGGGGATTGTGAAGATGGCAGAGACAAGAGAAAAAATGAAAAAAAAAAGAAAAAAAAGAAAAAAAACAAGAAATAAAAAAAAACAAAAAAAGGAAGGCGAGTCCAACATCGTCTTCGAAGACAAAAACTACTGATAGTGACACTTCTACCTCTGAGTCTGAGGCTCAAGAAGACTCAGAGGATTCGGGAAGAAAATACCCCGGCAAAAAGGGGAAAAAGTAAGTACCATACTTGGGTGTAATTTCTTTTTCGAGTTGGGTGTATTTTGTTTGATCACGTTGGGTGTATGTAGTTTATTAAGCAGGGTGTGTTTCGTTTGCTGCGTTGGGTGTATATTTAATATTCAGTTGGGTGTATCTCGTGAATTCATTTGGGTGTATTTTTAGTATATTCTAAATGATGATTGTTTGCCTTCCAGAATGGACTCCAGAAAAAGAAAGCAGAGGCAAGAGGAGTCAGATTCTGATTCAGAATCTGAATCTGAACCAAGTGATGAGTAATGTCCTGAAATTATTACTCCTTTCTTTTGGCTTCATTATAAAGATTTCGTGTATTAATTGAAGTGTCTATTATTAACTTACAGGAGCAAAAAATCATCACCTGCGGAGAAGGAGAAGAAAAAGAAAAAAAACAAAAACAACACCAAAAGAGTAAGCACTTCTTTAATTAATATTCTGTGATAAAATTAATTTTTTATTTCTGATTGGTACTCTTTTTTTTTCCACCCAGAACACAACAAGAAAATAAAAAAGTTGTTGTGGAGGATTCACCTCCTGAAGAAGATCAATACTTTGACGGGTACAGTACCTCGTAAGCTATATTACGGTCTATCATCGTAATTATTTTTGTTAACATCTTATTTTATAAATGTAGTGAGAGATATGAAATATCAAGTGACGAACTCGATGAATTGCTAAGGGAAAACGTTGATAAATCTGCTGCAGAGGGGTATGTCTTGCTGGGTTGTGTATTTGAGATTTTGGTGTGTTTTGTTTGCTAATAATTGTATCCTGTTTCGCAGGGAGAACCAAGCTAACCTGCGATCGACAAAAGGTCGCTATGTGTCCTCTGAAATGTAAGAAGCTTTATTATTTAATAAAATCTTGTTATCATGATTTGGATGTATTTTGTGGAACCATTTGGGTGTATTTTGTGGATCAAGTTGGGTGTATGTTGTTTACTAAGTTGGGATATTTCGTTTGTTTTGTTGAGTGTATATTGTCCATTCGGTTGATTGTATCTTGTGCATTCATTTGGGTGTATTTTATACCTGTATCTTATTTGGTCTGAATAACATGAAATCTGTTTAGACTACCGGCTGTGAACTTGGGAAGTGATGATCCTTCCTCTCAAGGACGCACAGAACAGAGTAGTGTAAACCAGCCATCACAGAGCATGTAATTTCTCTTTCAAATAACCGTTACTTTTGTTCTTCTATTACCTTCTACTTCTAATTCTGTATATATTTTTTTTAGAAAAAAAAAGCCCTTTATTATTTTATTAAGAAAAAAAAGGCAGCAAAAAAAAGCAAAAACTGCAAGTATGTAAGTTCTCAAAAAACAAAGCCTGTCTTCTTTTTGAATCGTTCGGGTGTATTTTTTGACCTTCTTTGGGTGTATTTTAGGTTGAGTCCGACTGATTCGAATATGATGGTTGTGAGGGAACAATCACCGTCGGAAGCGCTTGCAATGTGAGTTTTCCAAGAATATTTCAACCTTATAACCTTATTATTTTCAAAGGCGTTGTTAACCTTTCATTTTTCTTCTTGTTTAGAGTCCCGATCCAGGTTTTTGTGCCGGCATCCCAAACAACCCCTGAGACAGATTTCGAACCAACCCCTATGCTACGGATTGAAGGGACTACAGAAACGTAAGAAATAGTATTGGGTGTATATTTGTTTAGGGTTTGGGTGTATATTTGCTAACAGTTTGGGTGTATATTGTTCCTGATCAATTTTTTTTACGCCATGATTAATTTTGTGTAACTGTGCAGCACTCCTGAATCCCCCA
Organism: Arachis duranensis; assembly: GCF_000817695.3. NCBI lineage: Eukaryota > Viridiplantae > Streptophyta > Magnoliopsida > Fabales > Fabaceae > Arachis > Arachis duranensis. The sequence continues at coordinate 6,896,912 of NC_029777.3, read as the reverse complement.
AACAACTTCAAGAAACCACACCCACGCTTCCCCCAGCTCCAACTAAAATGTAAGTTCATCAGACTAAAATCAATCTTTGCTTATCATCCGTATATTCTTATTCTTACTCTTATTCTTATACGTCATGACGCAGTCATCCAGCCGCAGAAGACGCTGCTGCCCTGTTGATGATGGCACGGACAGCAACCTATGTTCCTAAAACAGATCCAGGGATGCCATCATTCAGCCTTGGATTGACTGATTCAAGCCAGGAGGGGGCGTCAATGCAGGAGACAGAAAGGGAAAAATCTCCAGAAACTGCAAGTATGCTAGAACAATTAGACAGTTTGGTCCAAAAATTAGCAAGCAATGCGGCGAAGGAAAAAGACGAAAGTCCACAAATTCAGAGGGAGATTGGGGGAGAAAGTTCTGCAAAGTTTGAAACTCCTGGGGTAATAAATCAAATTCCATATGATATGAAACAAAAGTGCTACATCTGGGGGACGAGACTGAAGGAAGACGCAGATGGCAATACTAACGAGTACGAGGAGATGTATACTCTGATTGGCTAAGGAGAATACATTTTGATGAGAATGCACCTTGCATCCCTCCAGCCAAAAAGTGATATAGAATCTCAGGTAATATTAGAATAACGTTAATGTTTTTACACCAAAATTCAACTGCAATGTTTATTAATGTAAAATTGATTTCGGCATATATTTCTAGATTGTATCTGCCATCTGCCTCATCCTGAACCAGAAAAATGAAAAGAGGTTTCAGGAACAAATATACTGTCTCCCCCTCGATATTGTGGTAAGTGTTACTTCTACGAACTTTGGGTGTATTTTCGGTATTGATTTGGGTGTATTTTTTAGGTTCGATTGGGTGTAAGTTGTGTATTTTCAGTATTTCATTTCTTCTTTCCCAATTCTTGCAGAGCATGGCACTTTTGGATCACCCAAAGGGGAAATTCATATCACCGAAAACGAAAAAGGAATTCAGGGTGGAAGCCTACCCGAGTTTCATTCCCTTCATAGATAGAAAAAAATTAACTTCGCATCCATATGTAAGTTTTCGTTTGCTAAATTTGTTAGTACGCTTATTTACTTATATGCCAAATAAAATAATACACTGTTGAAATGTGGCAATCCTTCAGATTTTTGCTCCTGTTTGCCACTCGGGGCATTGGTGGTTATGGCTGATAAATACAACAAAGCGAAAATGTCAAATATTTGACCCGCTACACAAAAAAGCTCCAAGCGATGAGAGAAAGGACATTAATAAATTCACTGTAAGTTGCATCTGTCTTCTTTACTTTAATAGATAGGTCTATTTCGTTAGTTGTGTTGGGTGTATATTGTGCATTCAGTTGGGTGTATCTTGTCCATTCATTCGGGTGTATTTTCTGATTTATTTGGTATTTAAGGGATATGTATTTTCAAGATTGATAACATATGCCAGCGGGGAACCTCTGGAGAAAGGGGAGAACGAGAAGAAAATTAAAGCATCATATGTTAAAATATCAGGCCAAAAAACAAGGTATAAATTTGTGACTCTGAACATTAAACTTTCCTAAATGAGATTTGTAATTTATTTTCTTCGTTTTCAGCTATGACT
>NC_029777.3:6882419-6894324 GCF_000817695.3 Arachis duranensis | reverse complement strand
TTCCTTTTGGCTTTTAATGCTTCCATCTCGGCCATGACGTTATCGTACGCACGGTGCAGAATTGCAGTTAGCTCCTCCGATTCGGAGGCAAATTCGCAAATATTTTGCGAACGAAAAACCAATTGGTCGAACCTCTTGCTTCTTGGCTCCATTACTGACTCGTCGTGGCTGCTCTTGATGTGTGTGTGTCGCCTCTTTACCTTCTTGCTCCATCGTTCCAGTATGTATCTAGGGCACACTTGGCTTACTTGTTCGAAGCTTAACACGCTTAGTGCGTGACGGCACAGTATCCCTCTCGACTCGAATAATAAGCATTGGCATTTTACCTCGGCTGCAACTGAGTCGTAGGTAACAGCGAACTTGTTGAATATTGAGCTGGAAACTTGTTCTCCGACTTCGTATATTGAATAGCCTAGAGCAAAATTCTTTAATCTGGTGATGCAATTCGCCTTTCCTCTGAATTGCACTTGGACTTCCATAAACTTTGCATGAGTGTACGCATCTTGAAACTGAGCTTCAATGGAGGATTTGGTTGCACACGGTATGACCGTATGAAAATCTGCAGCGTCTGATTCTCTCTCTGCTTGCTCCCTGCTTCCGAGGAAATTATCGTATTGTTTGACGAACTGAATAAGCGAGCTATTTCGGGTGATGTACTTGTTAAAAAATGAATGCATGCTTTCGCTCCTTTGTGTGCTTCTCATCCCTGCCCAGAAGTGGTGATCCAGATAGATAGGAACCCATATGTGACGGTCTTCGTACAGATCTGCATAATACACCCAAACACAGACTGTAAAATACACCCGAGAGGACAACCCAAACACACACAGTAAAATACACCCGAGAGTCAGTACAATTTACACCTCTGCTGCAGAATTTAAAAACACATTACCTGAGAGCCACTTGTTGTCCGCAAGACCAAAATTTAGCAGAAAATCGTTCCAATTCCTATCGAATGAGTCTTTGCTATGAGAGTTCTAAACAACATGGCTCATTTCTTGTTCGATATCGGCATGTCCCTTGTACCCGTTTAATTTGCTTGGAATCTTCTTCATGATGTGCCAAATACACCAGCGGTGAACTGTTGTTGGCATACAGGCCTCTAAAGCCCTTTTCATTGATGCGCACTGATCGGTGAGAAACCCTTTCGGAGCGTTTCCTCCCATGCAACAAAGCCAGCATTGAAATAACCATTTGAATGATTCAATTTCTTCATTCTTCATCAAAGAGCATCCGAGAAGTGTTGACTGACCGTGGTGATTCACCCCGACAAAAGAACCACAGACCAAATTATACCTGAAACAAATTACCATGGTCCAAAATGCAAAATCATTAGGTACACCCCAACAAATGCTTCGAATACACCCAATGAAACAGCTAATATACACTTCTGCTGCGGATTCGTAAAAATAAATTAATTTAGCATTATAAACAGGGACAGTTTGTTACCTGTTTATATTGTAGGTGGTGTCGAATGAAATGACGTCTCCGAAATACTCAAAGGCGGCTCTGCTTCTTGCATCGGCCCAAAAAGCCAGCTTAATCGATTGATCCTCCTCGAGTTCGAGCTCAAAAAAGAAATTCGGATTCTTCTCTTTCATTCTTAAGAAATATTTTCCGAATTCCTTTGCATTTTCTTGTTCGGAAACATTCCGCACTTCCCTGGTAATGTAATTCCTCACGTCCTTTTCGATAAAGTTTAACTCGCGGTGACCCCCGGCAGCCGCAACAAATGATTGGTAGGTTTTGCTTGGTCTGATACCGGCCTCCTCGTTATTCTCTATCGTACGACGAATGGACATGCTTAGTTCCCTGTGCTGTTTGAGCATCTCTGCTTTGCTTGGACAGCAGGGGTGTGAATGATCCAGCACAACCTTTGAAATGATCCAAGCACTGACATCCTTCAATGTGTGTATATAAATTCTTGCAGGATAGTTTAAACCAGCTGTCGGATTGGTCTTCTCGGTCGGAGATATTTTAGATTTCCATTTTCCCTCCCTGCTACATGTAATCAGTTGATTCTTAATCTCGTTTCCCTTTCTATTTGTGCACCGAACTCTTGTAGAGAAACCTGCAGCCTTGGCGTAGTCCCTGTAAAATTTTCCAGCATCTTCAAGGGTGGTAAAGGTCATTCCGACCTTCGGAACAAGCTCGTTATCAACAACCGAGAGAGGCTGCACAATACACCGTGTCAGAACTGTAAATACACCCATAGATATGATTCAAATACACCCAATTATGTCTACTATGATACACCCGAGCCACAACAACTCAACTACAGAATGACCTTTAAAGCCATAAACTGTAAATACACAGGCTGTAGAATACACTATGTCAAAAACTAAAAAAACACCCAATCATGTCTGATATAATACACCTGAACAACAACAACTCAATTAAAATAACAAAAAACCAGTAAAGTGTAGATACACCCACACTTCTAGCTAAAATACACCCAAAGAAGAATTGATCTACACCCGAGCGTCTGCTATAAATTCCAGGTAATTAATCACAACTAATACATTGAATCGACAGATTCATGTTAACGTCTTACTTTCACAATCAATGTTCAGTAATTTTTCAACTACACAATGCTATACAAATTACTGAAAGAAAATTCATACTAATCCTATATAAATCAAACCTCAGGAACTTCGTTAGATTCAAATTCATAATCCACTTCGCCTGGATTCAGCTGATAATCTGAGGTTGAATGATCCATTATCTTCAAAACGAGTTCAAACTTTGATTTCAGAAAACAACAAATCAAAATAGAAAACGAAGCTCGAATTGCAGAAAAGGAAAAAGATAACGTAAACGAAGAACATACCAGTGAGAAAACGAGAGAAAAAGAACGATGGAGAAGAAGGAGGGAAGACGCGCGAGAAGAAGAACAACCAAATCTCAAAATAACGAAAACGAAGAAGGAAACAAAATATTTTAAATTTGGTAGTTAGATATACGCGGCATGTTATATAGCGCGTGTAATCAACGTACGTGGAGTAGCGCGTATTTTGATTTTATTGTTTAATGAGCTTGTAAAGCATACAAGCCCTAATGGCTTGTATGCAGAGCTTTTCCGTATATCATTTTGAGATTGAATAAATGGAAGTTTCTTAGAAAGAAAGTGCTAGACTTTTTTTTCGATATTTCTTTTGGAAATATGTTATTTAAATTATTTTTTATTAGTTTAACGTAGATAATAATTATTTATAGTAAGAGTACATAAAGAGTACATAAGATTAATCACAAAATATTTTTTTCAGTTTTCTATTTTCATTTAAAATTTTTAAAATAAGAAGAATCAATTTTTCTCCTTTTCTACAAAAAAATATTTTGTGATTAACCTTATATACTCCTTATAGTCACCAAAAATATTATAATTAATTATCGTTAACATTAAATTAATAAGCTCAAATGAGTAAGCTCTTCATTCCCACTAAGATTCACAAAGTTCAAGTTGTGAATCATCAAAAAAATTGTGCTATGAAAAACCAAATAGTATAAATTGTTACATTTTTTCTGATGTAAAATTCGTCAATTTAACTCTCAATTCATGGTTGAATGATAGATGTCACTATACTTGCTTCAATTTGTCTTTGAAAACAATGAATTTGACAATGTGTAATAGGGTTTTAAGAAGTGCCATTGAAGTTTTGCAGAGCTACCCTAAGATTCGACGCATAAACTCATCTGTGTTACAATGTGATCTGAGTTTCCGTTTCGTTTTGACTTTGTTGTACCTATATTATTTGTGTTGGATTTGTCATATATTCTCTCTTATTTTAAAGGATTATTGCAACTTGAAAGAATTTGAATTGAAAGATGGTTACAAAATCACAGTCAATGAGGTAAAAGAGGTGGTGAGAAATTGCAAGCAATTAAGAAGGATAAATTTGAGTTCTTGTAAATAGGGGTGAAAAAAGGTCAGATAATTTATCAGAAGTTTATAGTTTAATCTGTGTTTGGCCTGACCTGTTATAAAATAGACATAAATTCAGACTCTTTTAAAAGTCTTAATATGTTAATAGGTTAGATTTAGATTTATTAATCAGTTTTATTGGTCTGTCAAGTCTGCCTGAACCTGTTAAAACATAATTAAAAATATAAATAATTTTTTATTATTAATAAAATTATGAGATATTTTAAATTTATTATATTTTATTATAAATATTTTTATATATTTTAAATACTTTAAAAGATTAAAATTTTTTATAAATATTAAATATGATATATTACATATAAATATTTTTATTAAAAAAATAATTTTTTAAATAATTTTTTATTTTTATAAATTTTTTTTATCATATTTAACAGATTAAATCTAGTATTTTATAAAAAATTTATAGTAAATTATAGGTCAAACTCAAACTAATTAACCATATAACAAATTAAATCTGTTAATAACAAAATCTGTCCTTACCTTATTTATAAAGAAGTATCTCTTGGTGTCGTTGCTTAGATGGTATCAACAAAGACCATCATTGAGAAAAATAAGACCTCTACCTAGATTTTATCCTAATGAGTACTGACAATAGAGGAATCTCTTCAGGCGTTATAAATGCTTTGTTGGCCAGTGATCCAGAAAAATATAATCCAACTACAGTAAAAAAATTACATCTTCTTGCACATTTTACAAGAATTTGAGGTTAGGTTAATTCTCTTTTAACCACATGTACAGATTGGTTTTGATATCTTTTGAATTTTTTGGATGGATCTGATGGATTATTCTTTAATTTCATTCATAATTAAAGGAAAAGGAGTGTATTTTTTAAAATATATATATATATATATATTAAACTATAATTAATTATCATTAATATTAAACTAATAAAAAAATAATTTAAGTAACAGAATACGTTATAAAGATTTTCTATTTTATTATTTGAAAAAAATATTAATTTACCTCAAAAATCTTACTTAAGAGATTAAAAAAATATAATATTAGAGTGATTAAAAAATAGTTTAAATTTGTCTTATTTAATATTTATTATTTACATTAATAAATATTAAATAAAATAAATTTTTATTTTTTATTATAAAATACTTTTCAAAAAAAATATCATTTTAACCAATCTGATATCAATTTACATTTGTTTCTGTAATCACACTAACATAGGTTTCTTTTGGTTCTAGACAATGAAAATACTCTGATACATATTCAATTTGCGCATAGAATACATAGTGTATTCATTACAGAAAAAAAAAGGAAGACTCATATATATATTTTCTCTTTTTCTATATATATCTATGTATATTTTTAATATGTATGAGAGCAAATATTCTCTACAATACACCAGCATGATAGCAGCAGATAGTGAGAATGAGAAAGCGACGAAGGAAAGAAAAAAATAATTAAACTTATCAAATTATGAATATCAGAAAGAAATGTATCAAATAAGAAAACGAGGAAGGAAGATAAGAAGATAATTTGACCAGTAGAATAAACAACATAACAAATTAGACGACAGATTTTTTAATCCTCAAAAGTACATGTATGCATGCACATTTAAAAGCTTCTCTCCCGAACTCAATTTTCCTCTCTAGCACCTAGAGCAGCACAAACCTCTGTATACTTAATTACCAACATTAATCATAGAAATTATATTTACATCTCCTAAATTATTTTAAAATACGAAAAAATAATTAATAAATAATATTTTTTTGTAAAAGATAAAAAATTTTATATTTAGCAAATGACTTATTCTTTTAATTCAAATTTTTGTGATAATATTTGAATAAATATATAGAATGTGCAAAAAGATTTTAAATTATATATTTATTATTTAATCTTTTTGTCGTAACTTATTTGTCGTCAGCATCTTTTGGGATCTTTTTTGCTGGTAACATAAATTTTCGAGTACTATTTTTTTTTTGGTTTTTCAATAATAGACTTTATGCAGAAGGCGAGATTCGAACCCTAAAACACTTCTTTAAACAAATTAGTGAAGTAACTACTAGATAGAAGTTGGCTCTTTTTTTTGGTCTTGGATAGAACTTGGTTAGTAGTCTACACTTTACTCAGCTGCGGAAAGGAGTAACCGGACCCGACGAATAGAGGCTGAAGCCCTTCTTATGATGGGCCATCTGTGTTGCCATACGATGTTTCGTTGGTGGACCATCTCAGGCTTTAAATGGGCTTAGCCTTGTTAAAGCTTCCAACCAAAAATAATAACAAAAATGTTTAAAACCTTTCAATTTTTTGGTTTTATATTTGTTCAAATTTAATTTATGACTTTATCTTGGGGATTTTGTGAATTTTTCATTTTCATCCTGTCGTAGGTATTTCAGTAAATATCTATTTCGATAGGAACTTTTACCATCTCTATTCATATCTCACTATCTGACATTATTAACCCTCATTCATTTGATATCAGTAACGAAAAATGCTAAGAAGTGATTAAAATTTATTATTTTATTATTAACTTATTTTTTTATTTTAGTAATATAACGATATATTTTATTTTATATTTTAAAATATTGATAACTAAATAATAATAAAAAATAATAGATTTTGATAACATCAATAATTTTATTAGTAAGATATACAAAACCAATCAGCCCTTCCTCATTACCAAAGTAGGAGGACGCGCTATGACAGGATGAAAGTATTTTGGAAGCATGCTGAGTTTTACAAGCTTGTATAGTTGTGTATGACACATTTGTGAATATAATTTCATGATTACTCATGTATGTGCATGGCATAGAGCACCATAATGGAAATTTTCCTGTAGCGGGACGCGTAAGAATCAGAAAATATCTGGTATATGGGCCAGCCAGCTTTGATAAGGACATAACAGTAACAACAAAATCTTGTCTTATTAAGTGAGATGATTATATAAATCAAACGATATTATTTAATTTTATTATGTATTTATCTATAGAGAGATTATTTATATATAAATTTTGTTTGATCACTTTATAAATAGTTTTTTTAGATTTTCTTCTGATTAAATTTTATGATTCATATTTTATTTAATCTTTTCATTTTTTTTATATGATGCTTTTAAAATACTTAAAATTTTTAACTTTTTATGGAATGTTTTAACTTTTGATAACGACACAAAAAAAAAACAATTAATATAAAATATTTCCGCAATAATCAAATATGTCATGAAATATTATTTTACTATATAAATAAGGATTTTCACTTTTTCATTGTTAGCCAAACCCTAAATTGTGACATCATAAAGAAAATCACTTAATTTAGTTTTTAATAAATTTTAGAAAAAAAATTAAGAATTAATATTACAACCAGTATTTGATATAAAAAAAATCTAAAACTCTTAAAACAAAACAATAACATTTAAAATTCAATTAAAAAATATTCAAAATTCAAACTTAATAAAAAATTATTTTTAGTCAATTTTATATTAGAAATATTCAGCAATATATTTGTTTTAACCGAGATGGATGGCAATATTATCAGTTGTCAAGTATTTTTCTAAATTTTAAATAAATATGCCTAATAAATTTTTATTATTTTAAAAAATAAATACAATAAATAAATCAATTTAAATATTTATTTTTAAATAAATAAATAAAGAATTCGACATTATGTTTAGGATTAAGTATAATTTTAATTCTTAAGATATATATCGAAAATTTATGACAGCGAAAGCGGAGATAGAAGTGTATCGTGGACAACTTCTTTTTTTTTCTTTCTTCTTCTTAGCTGAGGCAAAAATATTTTTTTTATTTTATAATTTTTTTGTTATGGATAATTTGACCCAAAATTTTAATATTTAAGTAAAAAAAAAATAATTCTAAACTTGGTTTTAAATGGTTGATTTTTTTTATATAAAAAATATTAGTATTTTTGTTAAAAATGGAATTATTTAGTGTAATTACAGGTAGGTGAATTATACAGATAGAAAGTCAACACGTGGAGAGTGTATTGCAACACGTAAGAACGTGTACGTAGGAGCGTGTTACACACATGATAACATCTTGACACGTAGCGGCGTAAAAGGACATGTTGAATAACTTCATACACTTCAAATGTCAATATTCAACTAAAATACCGTCTCTATTTCCATATAGGAAATAATTTCTGGATTTAAATTTTAGAAACAATTTTATACAAAAAAAGGTTAAAAACGCAAAAAAAAAAAAAACGGGCTTTACAACCAAAATCGTTACTTTTACTTTACACCAATTTGTTGTCTTCTCTTTTCCCATTACTCCTGATAATAATGTTGCCGGAAAATCTAGTGTCTAACACTCAACATGAAACAAGATCCACGGAAGAAGTGAATCGTTAACATCCTTATTAGATTAAACATAAAGCCTCCGGAGACTCGATCGAATATAATGTCATTGATTTTGATATGATACTTATTCAAATATTGCTAAAATATCCTTGACTTGAACCATTATTTTGAACCGATATGATGTATGCCGAAAAATTCCTATTCTGGTGTACATGACCTGAGAGCAATTTTGAATAATTTTATTGACCACCGTACTGGATTGGAAACACGTTCTCTAAGTAACTTGAAACCATTGAAATTAAAAGAAACTCGTGACTCAGCTCGTAAATATTTATCTTTTCGAAGCTGTATGTGCAGTGTTTCGTTAACAAATATAAAAAAACCGGATTCATCCATGGACTCAAAGACCAAATTAATTGTAAATTAAATTTCCTTACATTACTGCTAGATTGAATGATACTGTATATAATTAATATATAGTGCGATAGTATTGAAAAAGAAGGAAGCTAGAGAGAGAGGTTGAGGTCGATAGCATCATCGTGGTGATGTTGCTCCTTATTAATTTTGCTGTGTTGACACGGATTGGGAATGGTTGGAGATAGAGATGTGGTTGTTGTTGTTGGAAGTGGTCTTACGAACTGATGAAGCTCCTGTGTTGCGAAATCCCCTTCTTCAAAAGATGGCACCCAAATGTTAATGTTGTTATTAGTTGATGTCTTGTGCATGTTCTTGTTCATGCGTTGAAGCTCCTTTTGTCTGCGATCACGAGCGTCTTTGAAGCTCCGCAAGAGTGAGTAAAACTTGTCCATCTTCTTTTCTTCATCTTCTTCTACCATGTCATCATCATCACTCTCCTTTCTCCTCTTCTTGTTTTCCATATAATTGATTATTGGAATGAATGGCTCTGTGTCTGTGTGTGTGTGAAACTAAAATGATGAACAGAGGATATATAGAGAGAGTGAGTATGTAGTGGTAATGTTAATAATTAAGCTTAAGAAGTGGGATTAATCAACGTGTACGTGTAATATTTGTGGTGTGACGTGTGCAGTTAGTTGATGAGAGTTGAAAGTGAGAGACAGATAGAGAGAGGGAGTTGGCAATTTGGCATCACGATAATCACGCAATTATAACTTCACTGCTAATTCAACTCCATAATCACATCGCCTCACCATGACGTAATACTCTTTGCGTCACAACTCACAACCTTTATTTCCATTCAATTCCTAATATAAATGCAACCTTCCCCATCATCTCCTCCTTCATTCATTTAATCATTGCTAGTTACTTGGAAGAAAATATCTTTTAAGCGAATATTATAATTAAAAATAACTAAATAATTTAACATAATATATATAAATATTTTAGTTGTTATTTTTATATAAAAATATTTTTATGTAAATAATTATTTTATTTATCATATTACTGTAACTTGTATGTTATTTTAAAATATTTTTTTATTATTATTCAAAATTGAGTTTAAGAGTATGTAAAAAAACAATTCATTTTCGATGATTATCTTAAATTTCTAAAAGATTCGGTATTAATTGATATAATACCTAATAATTTATTTTATGGGTTTAATTGTTAAAAGAAGTTACAATATTAATTATATATGTATCCAAGAAAATATGACGCAAAATATGATACCATAATAAATCATCAAGCAATTTGTGAGAAGAACAATTCATTTTCGTAAATCAAAACTTCAAATATTATTTTATAATTTTCATCAGACTGATATAAGAAGAGAAATTTATAACATTACAACCTTATAAATATATGTACTATTTTAAATACGTATATTTAGATATAATATCTAATTTAGTATTTCTCTTAATTCATGCTAACTTAAATGTTAGAATTTTTATAAATACATTTTTATTATGAAAATGACAAATTCAGAACATCAAAAATTTGAAAAAAGAGGATAGTGACAACATCGTATTTTCAAACTACAATTATATAAAATATTTAAAAGATTTTTTAACAAAAAGATAAATAAGTTCCTAACTTTTTAATTCGAATATACATAAATCTCTAACTAATTGAAAATACAAAAATATTTTTGATCTTCTAAAATACGAGACATTTAAATTCATTCGTCCAAAATATATAAAGATAAATTGGTCCTTCTGAAAAATCTAGATGTCTCGAGTTTTAGAAAATGAATGATACTTTTATATTTTTAATTAGTCGAGAACTTATTCGTTTTTGAGATAAAAAGTTAAGATCTTATTTGTCATTTATTCTATTTTTTATTTTAATAAATAATAATATATATTATTTCTAAACTCATTTCAAAAATATATATTAAGATTAAGACTAGATACATTGACATATTATGATATTTAAGTGTGTACAAACGTATTTATTTTTTTTATTTTTTATTAAGATACAATTAGACACAAAAAATATGTATCAAATGAATGTTAATGAATGTCGTTTTTAAAATGTATCCGGTAGACACTGTAACTCAAATGTGTTTGATAGGTAAAAATACTTCTGCAAACATGTATTTTATGCTTCAATCCTCCTTTCCAATTTTTTTTTTATTTTAATTATGTTCGTTAATAATAGATGTATCGTAAATAATAAGTATACACGTAATTAAGCAAAAACCACTTTATAATAAAAAGATTTTGGACATACCAAACTCTGTAATAAAAAGGCTGTAGAGGCAATCAATTATATTAATTATTAGTACATATATTTATTATAAGGAAGAAAGAAGCATTATATATTTTCATAATTGTGGTGCCGTCGTGTAATATAATATGACTCTCGACCATAATATAAGAGATGAAATAGTGTAAAGAAGATTATTTTGGGCGGTTGGTATGTGGGGACTTGGGTGGGTGGCCATTGTCGGGTGGATGAGGAGTAGCAAGAAGGATGATGCAGAAAACAATCGCCGTCCATGTCACTGAAATTGTACTCTTAGGTAGCTTTTAGAAGGAAAACTGAGATGGAAATATTAAAACTGGAAGATAGACACGGAGAGATAAAAATTGAAATAAATTTTAGTATTGTGTTTGGTATAAAATATACAAGACTGAATTATATTTTAATATTCTATTTAATTTGAGATAGAAATAGAAATTAAAATTACATAATTATCAGAATTAAACTAGTGATCATTTAATACTTATTTTAATAATTATATAAATACTAATAAAATAAATATATAAAATTATAATAAAATAAAAATATTAGTAATGAAAATAAAAAAATACCGGGTGCAAGGTTAGAATCTTTACGTAAGAATTTTTGCAAAATAGCTATGCGCTTACGTCATCTGCTCGTAGTTGATTGTATCGGTTTTGATCGGTTCAAACAAATTTGACCGATTTTTTATTTTAAACTGTCAGGACATTAAATTCAACCGGATAAGGGTTCAGTTTTTTTATTTTTTGATTGAACTGGTCGATCTTATTCAATTTTTATAACGATGCTAAAATATTTGAAATTACTAAAATGCCTACGCACTTACGTCATCAGCTCGTAGTTGATCGCATTGGTTTTGACCAATTTTCTACCTTAAACTGTCAGGACATTAAACTCAACCCGATAAAGGTTCGATTCTTTGGTTTTTCGATTGAACTAGTCGGTCTGCTTCAATTTTATAACTATGCTAAAATGTTTGAAACTACTAAAATGTCTTTATTAATTAAAAAAATAAAAAATCCTAAACC